>NW_022170819.1:32566087-32740906 GCF_008802855.1 Photinus pyralis | reverse complement strand
GTTGATATGAAATCCACATTCGTTACTACCCAAAAGGAAATGTGCTGGTGTCAAAAACATTAAATTTTCGGGCTGATCATCCAAGTAGGTAAGCGGTCTCATATTCACCGTAGCTTCAATTTCTGAAATGATGGTTTGTAGTTCGTCACAATCAAGGGATTTCTTTCCAAGTGACAATTTTAGAGCATCTTTTACAGTTTTGACCATTCGTTCCCAAAATCCGCCCCACCACGCGGCGCGCTCCACAATAAATCTCCATTCAATGCAACGTCCTGTGACAAAATTTTGAAATTTATCGGTGCAAATTATTTTGTATAATTCTTTCAATTCTAAAGCTGTTCTCTTAAATGTTTTCGCGTTGTCTGAATAAATGATATCCGGAACTCCCCTTCTTGAAATGAACCGTCTAAATGCGTTAATACAGCTCTCTGCTGTTAGATTAGGAACTATTTCAAGATGTACGGCACGTACCACAGCACACGTTAACAGCATGATGTAAGCCTTTTGCCGCCTCGATTCGTTGATAATGTATAGAGGTCCAGCGAAATCTAGGCCCGTTACCTTAAATGGTTCTGCTGAAGACACCCTACTTCTTGGTAAGGGTGCAAAAGGTTCATTGCCAGGTTTTGCTCGTAATCTCTTGCAAATTATGCATTTGCTCAGTATAGATTTTACTCTTTGCCTGCATTGTAAAATCCAAAATCGTTTTCTTATATGTACCATCGTCACGTTTACTCCACCATGCATTGTGGAAACATGAGAGTTCGAAATAAGTTTATCCGTTAGAAATGACGTTTTAGGTAACACCACAGGATATTTCGTTTGGTACGGTAAGGAGCTTTCCTGTAAACGGCCTCCTAATCTCATTATATCGTCTTCATCAAGAAAGGGACTTAGCGTTAAAACTCGAGAAGAGGGTTCAATTTTTTTACCTCTTCTTAGGTCAGCTATTTCACTTGAAAAATGCTGTCCTTGAGTTACCTTTATCCAATATCTTTCAGCCTCCTTTAACTCTTGAGCCTTCAAGCTTCCAGTTCTTTTGTTCTTTTTATTTCTTAGATTATGGGAATATCTTTTAACATAAGCGGTAATGCTAAAGATTTTCTCCAAACTACTGAATCTCTCAAGTTTGAAGATTGGTTCGTTATTCTGGATTACTTCTTCTCCTTGTACGAGCAAAACAGATGCTTCAGATCCTATCGCGATATCTTCTTCAGGCCATTCTTCTGGTTTAAATTTCAGCCAATTAGGTCCATGTTTCCAAACTTCCGATGTCATAAGACCTTTAGATGTTACACCCCTCGTTAGTAAATCTGCTGGATTCTCTGCCCCTGGACAATGGCGCCATACTCCAACTGAGTTCTTCTTAATTTCAGTTACACGACTGCGAACATACGGTTTCCACCTGTCAGCTTTGCCCATGATCCAATATATCGTTATTTTCGAATCTGTCCACAAAGTGCAGGAATGAAATTTAACGTCAATATTTTCAAGTATAAATTTCTGAAGTCGAGTTGCACAGACTGCCGCGGTGAGTTCCAGTTTTGGTAACGTTAAGCTCTTATCTCCCTTTTTGTCAATTGGAGCTACTCTACCCTTAGACATGATAAAGTTACATTCGACTTCGTTTTCGTTAACTACTCTGAGATACGCCACTGCTCCATACGCCTTTGGGCTCGCGTCCGCAAAAATGTGAAGTGAAACTTCGGAGTTTCTGTCTTCGAGTGCACATCTGGTAAACGAAAAATGTTTCAAAGATTTCAGTTCAAAACACCATCTCAACCATTCATTGGTGATATTATCAGGTGTGGTTGAATCCCAGTCGACCTTAAGTTTCCAAATTTCTTGGAGCAATATCTTATTTGCTCTTACCAAAAAGGGACTCATAAAGCCAAGTGGATCATAAATTTTCGATACTATTTGTAGCACCCCACGTTTCGTTATAGATTTATTATCGATTTCATATAAAACTGAAGTTATATCTACTGCTAACTCGTCATCGTTATGGTACCATAAAATTCCAAGTACTTTCTTGGCATTAACGTTTTCCTCGCGTTTCATCAATTTTCTGAGCGAAACGTCATTGCTGTTCCACTTACGTAAATTCATATTAGCTTTAGCTAAAATTTCTTTGGACTCTTAGTAAATACGTTCGGCTTGAGTTACGTTATCAACTGCTACTACCAAGTCATCCACATAGAATGAAGACCTCAAAATTTCGCAAGTGTCTGCTAGATTTTCCGGCTGCGATTGTAAAAGTTTCTTAAGTGTAACCGCCAGCAAGAAGGGACTGCACTTAATCCCAAACGTTACACGTTTCATTCGGTATTTTGATATTCGTGGAAGATTATTGACGTCATCAATAGGAACGCTATACCACAAAAAACTGTGAGAATTACGATCGCGTTCTGCTATAGCGATTTGCAAGAAAGCTTTCTCGATATCGGCTGTAAATGCAACTCGTCCGACACGAAAGTTCATTAAAATTCGTAAAAGAAACGGCACTAAATTTTCGCCTTGCAAAAGTACGTCATTTAACGAAAGCATACCAGGGGCGTGCGCCGACGCGTCAAACACGATCCTTAATTTTGAAGTGTCTTTGTCATCCCGATATACCGCCCGGTGCGGCATAAAATAAATTCGAATGTCATTTGTCACTTCCGGTAAAAGTTCGGCACAATCATTGTTCATGTATTCACGCATCGCACAATCGTATTCCCGAAGTTTGCCGCGTTCGTTGAGTTTGCGCGTTAATGACTTTAGCCTATTGAAGGCACCGTTAAAGTTAGAATCAACCCGTACGTTTGGCTCTATCCAAGGCATGGCAACACAATATCTATCGTTTTCAAAAGTTATATTCTCATCTAAAAAGTGTTTTGTATGAGATTTGTCCGTCACGTTATCATTGTTTATCCCGATTGTTTCAAGAGTCCAAAAGTTTTCTAACCCGTTACCAACAGTCTCACAATCGAGCTCGCACTGTACGTGTAAAATGTTCGCCACGTTAATCCCGACCGAAAACGCGTATTCGTTAAAATGTCCGCTGCCTACACCGTGAATTGTTCAACCAAATTTGGTTTCGATCGCCATCAAGTCTTCAGTGATTTTCTTCGTGTTATTGGTCACTATCTTCCAATAAAAATCAGAACCAATTAAAAGCGATATTCCATGATGAACGTTAACGTTAGAGTCGCACAAATCCGCTAATCGATAATTTATGCTGAACTCATGTATCAATGGTTCTTTTAATGACGGTGCGCTCAATGAATCAAAACAAATTTCGGGCACTTCAATCGCGTTGATAGTCACCTCATCGTTAATATACTCGCTTTTCAACGTTAATGATACTTTTCGACATAAGCGAGCCGGAGCCCTTTCAGATTTTCCAAAAGGCATTATCGATATTTTGTGTGTCCCTATAACAGGTAAGTTATGCTTTCGTGACACACATTCTTTGATAAAAGTTAAATGGCTACCTCCATCTATAACCATACGTAAAAAACTCTTAGGTACGCCACTGTTCGTTATTATTTGTGCACAAGCGGTTTGTAAATAAATTATTTTGCCTAAGCACCCGTTCGCTAACAAATTTGTCGACTCAAATTTACTACTCGATGCGTCATTTTTCGTGGATTCAGTTACAGTTGCAGATTTCTTCTTATAATCTGGATCACACATAGACGTTGCGTGTTTCGCTTTACACTTTGCGCAAGATACATTTACTCGACAAAACCTTGAATTGTGATTCGACTTGGTACATCGGAAACAGCACCCTTTAGATTTTAAAATCTCTTTCTTTTGCGCCAGCGTTATTTTGCTATCACAATCCATCGCGCCATGATCGTTAGAGTTGCAAAACAAGCACTGTTCTTTTACAGATGTAAGCAAACCTGCTGCTGTGCACGTTTTATCACTAGATTTCTGAAATCTATTTTTGTGAACTGAATTTTTCTCGTTACTTTTAGGCTCATCTTCCAAAACTTTAGCCTGTTCAATTGATTCTACTTCTAACTTAATAAAGTTTAAAAGTTGAGAAATTTGATGTTCATATGAGATTTCTTTAGAACTTATGACACTTCCAGCAACAGACTCGTTATCATCATTATCATTAGTTGTAACCTGTCGTTTGAGGAATTCAGTTCTCATAGTAAAGGGTAGTGCTTTTAATAAAATAGATTTCACCATCATCCCATAATTTTGTGGAGACACTCCCAGCGTCTGCAGAGATCGCGTTATTTTTGAAGCTGTATTGTATAATTTTCTCAATGAAACTACATCATTTTTGGTTTTGACTGGAGTTAAAGCTAGCAGCTGTTGAGTGTAGTTATCGGCAATTTTTTCGTTATTTCCGTACTGCTCCTTTAAAAGCTCAACTGCATCTTTATAGCTTGAACTACTGGACGTTAAACCTTGAACGGTTATTGAAGCATTTCCAGTTAAAACAGACTTTAAATATGTAAACTTAGAAGATTCCCCTAGATCGTTATTATTGTGAACAGCAGTCTCGAACTGCTCCCAAAAGGCAGGCCACATTTTATAATCACCGTTAAATTTTATTAATTCTAATTTGGGTAATCTCACCGCCCTTTTGGTTTCTGCCCTTGTAGAAGCTGCTCTGGCTGCACGTCCTTCGGCTGTAATGGACCCCCCGTCTTCTTCGGCGTCGGCGATGCTGGCTGCATATTTTCCACCCGCGCCTGATAGTTCGAATTCCAACCTGGCAATCGCTGCAACCGCCTTATCTTCGTATTCGATAATTTTCTCGCACTCTGATTGAACCTTATCGACGGGTATCTGACTTGCCACTTCAATATTTACGCGCTTTAACGAGTCGTTCACCGATTTCAGTCTGTTAATTAAAACAATAGCTTCCTTGTGGTCAACCGGCGCGTTATCATCAGACATTTCGTTAGCCCGATCCACAAGTTTCGTTAGCTGCGTCCGATACGTTTTCTTTAGCGCTTGATTCATGATAATATGCTTCCGTTAATGCACTATTTTTGACAAACAGTTCACGTTATGACGTTAATCAAATTTTTACACTTTAACTGTCAATACCGGCACGTCCGTTAGAAACCGAATTGTCCGTTATTAAAGTTCCACGATTCACTTTCCTCTTTCCCGGGTTTCGGCACCATGAAAAAAAGCATCGACAATTGGTAAAACACGGTATTTTAATAGTGCTTTATTTATCAATGAATTAAACGATTCACAAAACAAATACGTAGGTACAATACGTTACTACGCTAATATCAATAATTCTCGATCTTCCTATTTTTCCCGCCTACTTCTTTTTTGCTACCCTTGATTATTCACGGGATTTTCCACAGATACATAGCCACTTGGAATAAAAGCAAATTTAACGCCAGTTTCAAAATTTTGTTTTGCGCATGCGCAGTGCCAACTTTCTATTTTTATGGAGGGATTTTAATGAAATTTGATACATAACTACTTGGAATAAAAGCAAATGTAGCGCCAGGTTCAAAATGTGGTTTTGCACATGCTATAGCCATACCCAGGAGCTCGTTTGCTATATTTGTTTAATTCATTGATAATTGTGTTTGACTAACTTTTTCGTGTTCTCTATTTTTCCATAATTACTGAATGCAAGAGATCCTTTCTAAGGCTACTGGCGCTATTACTACCTATTTTGCCGCACATGTAATTTGCAACTAGTACTTGTACTCGTACTGCCTTTGAGCGATGATTTGGGCCCACAGGTTGTGGGAGTAGGTAAGTCATTTTTAACCTTTTGTTCTCCCATATAACGCAAACAATGCCAGCCCAAGACGGTCTGCCGTCTCCAGTATAGATTTCATATGGAGTTTGACCTCGAGTTTGACAAACCAAGAGTGGTGCAAACCACTCAGTGAATGTGTAAATAATTAATCGCAGAGCCACTAACTGATTTATTTATTCGATACTACCAAAAAAAACAAATTAACTTCTAATCGATTTACTTGAAGAATAGTAGGTGTTGCATTTATTATTCAAAGCACAACAGCAACGGCACATACTTCGTTTAACAGAATTCATTTATTTGGATAAGTAATTTATACCGCTTCACTATTATTAAAAATTAAGATATGTGCGTATAGGTAGTTCTGTAGGTGAGAAAAGAATTATTCTGCACGAAAATTTGTATTTTATATACAATACAGTATCACTCCCCCCATATTAAGTTGATTAAAATAGAAGTTGCGAATTTATAGATAAAGCAATTTCAACAAGAGCAGATGGTGTACAAAGCTCCCACTGAGGAGTAAAGGAGCCGTGCCAGACCTGAACTTAAAACGATACATCACTTCTCCGTTCTCATTCACTCTGCACTCACGGAAAATTGAGTTCACCGTATTTATTACCGCAGCTACTCACTTTATATTATACAAAGCTGCTTTCCTTTTTACGTAAATAACTTTACAACTCCATAATTTTTGTTTGCTCAAAAAACTTTTACAGTTACTATGTTTTTCTAGCATCCAAGTACCTACTTATAATTCATTGCGAAATTTTCCAAAATTTTCGATATTTCGTACTTGTCGAATAAACTGTGTATGGAAAAGCGCATAAAAATACCATTAAAGCTGAAATAACGTTCCGCACTAAAAGCAACCAGGTTATGAAAACGACGTAATTCTATTCCTTCCATTATGACTGTTGTATAAAAATTAAAAGTTTTAAACAAAAATTCCGCAAATCCTATTGAAGCGAGAATGCAGTAACCAAATTTCATGGTGTACTTTATGTGTGTTACTCTTATTCTTAGCAAATTGCTGAAAAACGATTAATTTTGAAACGTTTAGAGTCAATTATTGCATAAATGAATAGCTAATTACGTTAATTGATCATGTTAGATACGTATTTACAAAAAATACCAAACCTCCCTAATGAGCTTTGGTCGAAGCTTTAAATTCACAAATAAGGTCCACCTTGCCATCTGTGAGGAAACGTTGCAATTTCTAGAAACCGTTATCAAGAAATCTATTATTTAAATGTAAATTGTACCTATTTTCTCTCGTTTACATTGAAATATTGCAAATTTGTTTCCACAATAACTGCCTTTTGGATCAAAAGTTTTATTGGGAATAACATTCATTCAAATATATAATGTTACGACATTTGCATGAAACAAAAATTATTTAGCTAACTCCTGCACTTTCGCTGTTATTTAGGAAATAAGATCTTAAAAAACTGCCATATAAAATATATATACCTATATTTCATTTTTATCACACACTGATAATAATTTGTTACCAAATTAACCTTCATTCACAAACTAAAACCTTTAGCAACCATCGGTCGTTTAGAATTTCATCATTTTACCTCGAAACAAAGTTATTGAGGAAATCGCAAGGCAACTTTTTGTATAAACGCCATTCTTGATAGCAGTTCCCAGAAATTGTATTTATTGAATGTAGATATAAGGAATTGATACAATGGCCCATATGAATAAAAGGGAGCATATGCTTATACTTGCAAAATTTAAAGTAAATACTCGTGCTCCTTCACACTGGGCGACTTAGCAGCGCTGCTGAGCAGCAGGACAGGACGCAGTGCAGCGCTGCTAGACAGACCAGTATGAAGGGGCACTTACGAGTATTTACTTTGAATTTTGCAAGTATAAGCATTTGCTCCCTTTTATTCATACGGGCCAATCAGATTTAATCGCAGCCTAGCTGTTATCCAATAACGCAAGTTCATTTTTAATTTCTGTAATTTCTTTATCAGTTGTCTGTAGCATAGATTAAAAACTAATTTTCTAATCTATGTCTATGTCTACGTACCTAGGTGGAAAATTAAAGAATGAAGAAATTGATTATGTGTGAGAGGAGGTATTAACGTACCTCGCAGGATCAAGTTCAGATTAATTGTACAAATATAGGTAGGTACGTACTTTTCAATGAGTACAATATAATACACATACCTACACATCTAACTGTGACGGTGTGACGATCGCGCTGCTATATATTATTGTTTATTAGCAAAACTAATACAGATTTATTAAAAACGTAAACAATGCCGTTAGTAAACAAGTGTCTTGCTTGTGATAAAGTGATTAATCTGGAGAAAGAAAAAGAAATCAGTTGTGATTCATGTAAGTTACCTATTCATTCTCTATGTTCTGGACTCTCGCGTACAGAAATCCAGTCTTTAACAAATAAAGATAGGCGCATTTTATATCATTGCGATAAATGTATGTCGCTGAGGTCAGAAGTAATGGAATTGAAACAACTGATTCTTGACTTGAAGGCTGAATTGGAGAACATTGAGAGGCAGAATCTTCTAACTTCCTCCTCTTCCGATTGCGAGAATCTTATACAAGAGATTAACGAACGACAGAGGCGTGCTAATAACATCATACTATTTAATATTGAAGAAAGTACTTCAGCTAATTCCCAGGATCAAATCGATCATGATTTAAATAAAGCAGTTAACATAGTTGGAGCAGTTAATGTTATAACTACGGGTATTAAGGCCTTTAGACTAGGAAGGACACGTGTATCAGGAAAAATGCGCCCATTGAAAGTAATACTAAATAATCCTTCGGGTGCGTTAGTTGTACTTAAAAGTAAACTAGTTCTAAAGGAAACTTTTCCTGGTATTTCAATCTCGGATGATCAAACAACGATGCAACGTAATCATTTGCAAAAACTAAGAACTGAGCTGCAGGATCGTTTATCTTCAGGTGAAAAAGATATCACCATACGATATATTCATGGCATTCCCAAAATTGTTCCCGTAAGAAAGTGACTAAATTCCAATAACTCTTTAATCATGTATTACCAAAACGTGCGTGGTATCAGAACTAAGATTAATCATTTTAATAATGCACTTATCTCTTCTTGTGTCGACTATGACGTTATTATACTAACCGAAACGTGGCTGCACAGCGGTATTTTAAACAACGAACTTGAACTAAACAATAAATATTTTATCCACAGGTGTGATCGCAGTAGCGAAACTAGCAACTTATTACGTGGTGGGGGTGTTCTAATTGCTGTAAAAAACACTATGTTCAGTAAAATAATTAATATCAGTGTTAAAAGTATTGAGCAGTTATTCCTTCAGATTGAGTGTAACAATCACGTTTATATAGTTGGTGTGGTCTACATCCCTCCACGTTCCCACAGTTCCTATTACACCAAGCACTGTCAAGCAATTGAAGAAGCAATGGACAGTAATATGAACACACCATTTTATTTATTTGGAGATTATAATTTGCCCGATTCCTATTGGATCAACGAAGAATTAGCGGTTCGGGGAGAGACGTCTTCTACAAGTCAAATAGACCTCGACATATTAGCTGCACTGAATGAGACGTGTGGTTATTTCAACTTATATCAAGTAAATGGCATCCCGAACATGTATGGAACTAAGTTGGATTTGGTATTCACCAATTCACAAAATTGTTCTGTTTCAACATCACTTGACCCATTACTAACATGTGACACGTATCATCCTCCACTTTTAATTGAAATTAGTACGAAAAACCCAATGAATCGGTTGCTATACTGGGGATATATTCCAAATTTTAAGAAAGCAAATTACAACGCAATTCGTGCCTACCTAGCGAATATAGACTGGAAAAGCCTGGAAAAGCTGTGTTTCGCCGAAACAGTCGACGTTTTCTACTCTCATGTTTCTTACACTGTGTCAAACTATGTACCACTTCGAAGATCATCAAATGCTTCAAAATTTCCGCATTGGTTTAGCAATGAACTTATTTGTCTAATTAAGAAGAAAAAGAAGGCTCATCGAGTATATAAAATGTCAAACTCATTGGCCGACTACATTGCATTTTCATTTTTAAGGTCCCAATGCAAAATCCTTACAGATTTGTGTTTTAGAATTTATACGCAGTCAGTTGAAGACTCTATAACCGCTAATGCTAAATATTTTTGGAGATATATTAACTCAAATCGTAAAGATAAGGGTTTACCTAGTGTTATGTGTTTAGACGATCAAAAATCAGTTGATGGATTTAACATTGCAAACATGTTTGCAGACTTTTTTTCGTCAGTGTACACACAGAATTATGTACCCGTGGCTAAATTTCACGAGAATGATTCTGTAGATTGCGCCTACTTAAAAATTAGTTTAAGTGAAGTGTTTAATAAAATTAACAATTTGAATTGCTCAACAGGTCCAGGTCCTGGTCCTGATAGCATATCAGCACTTTTCCTTAAAGAAACTGCATTTGTTATCTCTCCTCCCCTAACACTACTTTTTAATTATTCGCTTTCAACCGGCTACGTTCCCGATACCTGGAAAGTGAGCTATGTCACACCCATACATAAATCAGGCGACAAATCTAATATTCGTAACTATCGCCCAATTTCAATCTTAAATATAATTCCAAAAATCTTTGAAAATATTATAGTTGATAAAATCACCCCATTATTTAGCAATATTATAACTGAAGAGCAACATGGTTTTACGAAAGGCAGATCTACATGTACAAACTTGCTAGTTTACCAACAATATATTTAAAAGCGTTAGAGAACGGTCACTAAGTTGATGCAATATACACGGATTTTACAAAGGCGTTCGATAGAGTTAATCACCAACTCTTACTAAATAAATTATCAAGTTATGGCATAAAAAATCCGCTGTTAAACTGGTTTACTAATTATCTGTCAGGGCGTCAGCAAATAGTTAAAATAAAGCAATTTACTTCCTACGCAATACCAATAACTTCAGGAATTCCGCAAGGGTCACATGTAGGCCCGCTATTGTTTAATATTTTTATTAATGATATTTCTAGTTGTTGAAGAAATTCAAAATTTTTACTATTTGCAGATGACCTTAAGTTGTATTCAATTGTAAGGTCCGCTTCAGATGCCATAACGCTCCAATCTTCTCTAAATGAAGTCCTACAGTGGTGCCAAAACAATGATATGTGCCTCAACTTTTCTAAATGCTGTGTGATGCGTTTTCATCGAATCTCTAGGCCCTATCTGTTCAATTATATGATAGAGAATGTCTCTTTGTGTTCTGTTTCAACAATTGTTGACCTCGGTGTTACTCTTGACCCGGCCCTAAGATTTCATCAGCACATTAATAACTTAACTTCGAAAGCTCTACAAAAACTTGGTTTCCTGAAGTGCACTACGGCCCATTTTACACACATACAGACGATAAGGTCGTTGTACTGCTCGATAGTAAGGAGCAATATTGAGTACTGCTCTCCTGTTTGGTCCCCACACTTTGATAAGTACATCCATAGAATTGAGTCCATTCAACACAAGTTCTTAGATATGCGGCATTTAAATTAAAGATAGCAATACATAGTAACGATTTTTCTTATGAAGAAATACAGTGTATTTTGAACTTACAATCCTTAAGTACCCGTAGGAAGTTTGCAGATGTGTACATTTTATTTAAATTAGTTAACTCTGATATAGATTGCCCATACTTATTGTCACGCTTAAACGTTCCCTCCAGAACTTTACGTAATATACAATTATTCCATGTTCCCTTCCACAGAACAATGTACGGACAATACTCTCCTCTAGTAAGAATGTGCAATTCCGCAAATGTACTATGTACTAATATTAACTTTTTTGGTACTACATTTATCGAATTCCGAAGGAAGCTGATGTTACACAACGGTTAACAGTATAATTTGGGTTTGTATTCTTTTTTACGTAGGTGTTTACTTAAGGGTTTTTAGAAACAATGAAATTTACCATTCCTTTTTTCAATATAATGCACTTGATTTTTATTTAAAATATTTTTTGTTAAGTTTATCATTATCAGTAATTTTGATTTATAGTCACACTTCGTCTTGTTATTACATTTTGCTATAGATATTATGTTTTGTATTTCTTTGTAAAAATGGTATTTCCGTTAAATAAATAAATAAATAAATAAAATAAATAAGTGTACCTAGGAGAGCTGGTAGACATTTTTGGGGAGGTATTTGAGGCACGCTCAAAAGTTGTCCAACACTTCTCCAATAATACCCAAACACAGAATTGCAGACCTGGCTGAGGAGAAGCAGGGATAACACCTTACCAGGCGCCTTCAAAGTTTGAAAATAGTATATTAAGAGACAAGTGTATAATTAAGTCTTTAAAGCACGCGCAATGAATTTAAAGGCACGACGCGAAGCGGGGTGCCTTTAAACGTTAGAGTTGATTATACACTTGTATCTTAATATACTTTTAAAAGTAAAAAGCCTTTTTACTTTACGAAAAACAATAACCTTTACTGTAAAGGTTATTGTTTTTCGTAGAGAGGCATTTGATACGCCTATCGGCTTAGTGTTTGTTAATTATGCGTCGTAAAAACGAAACGTTGGAAATATTAAAAATACTTTGTCTTGAAACGCTGAGGCTTGGTTTGGGAAAGCTTGAAAACTAACGACTAAGCTTGTCTTGGCCTTGGCTTGATTTCAAGCTAAGGCTGCAAAAACCAAGCCAAGCCTAGGGTTAAGTTTCTAAATCTAGGCCAACGCCGCAATGCAGAAAAACTCAAAACGTCTCACACAATGTTCAAGTATTATATCCCAAGTGCACGTCAAATACCTATTATTATTATTATTATTGCCAGTTTATTTTTTAATTTATATCTTTTAGAGTAGGTATTAGTATTTTGCATTAACTGTACAATGTTATAAGCACGTGTATGGGCAAGAAAACAGATTACTATTATACGATTAAACGAACTTACCTAAGTGAAGTTCGATCGTAATTATATGAGGCGTCCAGTCCGAATATATTATCTTAATTATTTACCATGTAGTCCGCTTCCAGCGCTACTCTGCGTGCACCATAATAAACTAAGAAAGCAAACTTACTCCCTTTTCCCCTTACCACGTCTAAGCGGCCACCGCCGGAAACCCGTTACTCATTCTTTAAAGAAGTGTTTACTATGAGCAACTTGGGGTACTTTCGAACGGGAGGGCGGGAAGATAATATATTCGGACTGGACGCCTCATATAATTACGATCGAACTTCACTTAGGTAAGTTCGTTTAATCGTATAATTATATTCGCGTCCAGTCCGAATATATTATCTTGATTATTTACCATGTAGATGTTCAAAGAAAAAAAGTTGCGAATAGAAGAACACCCCACACAGGTAATCTTGTGAAAAAAATGTATTATAAAGATACATTGTTACAGTAAACTAAGTCAGAAAATAAAGTAATTCTAGAAAAAAAAAACTTTAAATGGAAAACGTAACAAATCGAAGTTAATAACTTCGTAAAGCTTAGGTAAGTATAAATTAAATGTATGTAGATACACTTATACATAATTCAAGGTCGTTTGGATAACCTTAAGATTGCATTGGCAAAAGCAGTTTTATCGCCAAGGGGTCGATTGTAGAACTTAGCGAACGTCCCTGTTTGCTCTGACCATCCTACGGTTCTACATATTGATTCTAAAGAAACCCCTTGTCTTAAAGCAGCTGAAGAAGAGGAGTGCCTCGTAGAATGAGGTTTGAATCTTGAAGTATCAATGCCAGCTGAGCCTAAGGCATGCTTAACCCATTTGCTTAATGTTTGTTTAGATGCAGTGGAATGAGGTCTCTTAGTTGTGACGAACAAAAAGTCTTGATTCGGTGCTCTAAGGGGCTTTGTTGTTGCGAGATACTTCTTTAAAGTTGACGCTACGCAAAGACTGGGCTTTTCACTGTAGAACGGAATATGAAGCGTGGGCTGTTCCTTATTAAGTCCTGATGTTTTTATTGGATCCGTGATATTAATCTGGATTTCCTCCTGACTTTCACTTATATTTGAGAGCCTAATCAGGGAAAGAGTTTGAAGCCGACCTCCAGTAATAAGCGCCAATAGAGTAATTAACTTTTGAGAGAGCATTCGGAGGCTCAATTCCTTCGGTAAACCTTCGAAATACGACAGCAGCAACTGAGGATCCCATGTGTTTGAATATCTTGGTTGAGAAGGCCTTAAACGAGACATTCCTTTCATGAATCTTTTAATGATCGGATCTGAACCTAGATCCTGATTTAAAATAAGGCTTAGTGCCGATCTATGGCAATTAATAGTTCCGTATTTGGTATTATGCTTCTCCGAAGTTGTTTGTAGAAGGGTCACCACCTCCTTGATCGAAGGTTGAAACACTGGGGTCTTCTCTGCCAGACAAAAGGCCCACCAAAGGCGGTAGGTTGAATTATATTGTTTAAATGTAGATTCCGCGATCGACGCCATCGTGGTTTCCACTGCAATCTCCGGGACACCTTTTCTTAAAAAAGACTCCCGGATAATCTGGCGGCCACCAGGGAAAGTTGGTAGGCCAGAGGATGATTGCTGCTAGAAGGCAAAGACAACAAATTAGGGGCAGGGTTTAGATATAACTTTTTCCCTATTATTAGTCTGGAAAAGAGTGGATACCAGGCCTGAGAGGGCCAAAAGGGAACCACTAACATGCCCTCAGCCTTGTCTTGGATTATCTTTTGTAGGCTCCTTAGAACTAAGTTAAAAGGAGGAAACGCATAAAAATTTAAGTCTTTCCAGTTCAAGGTAAATGCATCAACAGCAAAGGATCCTGGGTCTTTATGCCATGAAACGTATTTATCGCATTTGTTATTAATATGTGAAGCAAAAAGATCAACCTCAGGTTTTCCCAAATTGTCGGTTATAAGGTAAAAGGCTTCTTGGGACAATGACCATTCATTTTCAGAGAAAATCTGTCGGGACTCTTGATCCGCTACAAAATTGTCTGCAGAGCTTATATACGATGCAAAAATCCAAATATTCCTAACTTCGCACCACTGCCAAATCTCTCTCGTTAACTTGGAGAGCTTTGGAAATCGAACGCTGCCCATACGGTTAATGTAAGCTATGGCGGTGGTGTTGTCGCATCGTAGAAGAATATTACAGTTAGAAAGAAGATTTGCAAAACATCTTAGACCGTAAAAAACAGCCTTCAGTTCTAAAAGGTTTATATGAAGTGTCTTTTCTGATTCGGACCAAAAGCCGTGAGTTTTCTCAGAGCCGCAACATGCTCCCCAACCTGACAAGGAAGCGTCAGTAAAAATCTCAGTAATAAAAACGTCGTTTCTAATGTTATTAAATGAGTTTAAAATCATTTCTTCCCACCAGTGAAGATCCGGAAGTAAGGAAAGTGGAATAGACATTGACGCACCAAAGTCACCGCCATTTTGAGAGAGAGCTAAGAATTTTTGTCGCTCCAAAGATTTAGTATGGAGCCAGCCGTATTTAACAGCTGGACAAGCTGCAACTAGGAAACCAATAAACCTTGCAAATTCTCGAATTTTGCATGTGGAAGTTTTCTTAAAAAGTGAAGCCCAATTTTTAATATTTAGCTTCTTTTCTAATGGAAGGCTAATTTTCATATCGGTGCTATTAAAAATGAAGCCTAAAAATCTTTGCGATCTGCTGGGGGTTAGAGAACTCTTTTCCTTATTGACAAAGAAACCCAAAGACTCCAACAGAGCGACCAGCAAATGTGTGTTATCCGAACATTGTTTGAAAGAATCCCCAAGAATGAAAAAATCATCCAGATAGTTAACACATAGGATGCCCTGTTGACGTAAAGTAGACGTTACTGGTTTCATCAGTTTCGTGAAACAGTAAGGCGCCACTGAAAGTCCAAAAGGGACGCATGTGAATTCGTACAATTGATTATCAAATCTAAACCTTAAATATTTGCGATAATCTGGATGAATCGGGATGGAAAAATAAGCGTCTTTGAGGTCGACCGTTGTCATGAATAAACCTGTTCTTAATAACCCTTGAGCCGTTCTGTGATCCTCCAATTTAAAATGAGGAGCAACAACATGGACATTTAGTTTCTTAAGATTCAAAATAAACCGCATTTTTCCGTTAGATTTTTCTGTTAAAAAGATTGGCGAAACAAAATGGTCCGGTAAACTAGTACATTTTGAAACGGCTCCTAAGGTTAGAAGCTCTTTGATAGCCGCGTCCAAAAGGATAATTTCGCTGGCGGAAAAACTATGTTTAATTGGACCATCCGAAAATGGAGGGGTCTTGGAAAAAGGTATTTTATAACCTTCAACCCAAGACAAGACTGTGGGATTTGAGGTCACTGTTTTCCAGACATTTTTAAAAAACTGCAGACGGCCTGCTAAAAACAAATTATTACCTACCATTAACGGTATTTCTGATGTATTGATGATTTTTGGGGCATCGAGAGTCGCCCTCTCTGTGACCTT
Source organism: Photinus pyralis (assembly GCF_008802855.1). Taxonomy (NCBI): domain Eukaryota; kingdom Metazoa; phylum Arthropoda; class Insecta; order Coleoptera; family Lampyridae; genus Photinus; species Photinus pyralis. The sequence continues at coordinate 32,724,743 of NW_022170819.1, read as the reverse complement.
ACCTCTCTCTTTCGGTAGGTCGGGCGTCTCCGGTTTAACTGACCACTAGTAGCTGTATGTGACTTCTCTGCCCCCCCTCCCTTCTTTTTCTGAAACGCAACTGAATTCTGTTGGTATCTGTTGTAGAGGGGCTGGGGTACACGAATCTCCTTTCCGACCTTTTCCATAGTCTTAATGGCTTGGATCTTGTCACCTAAATCGGGCCCGAATAAAAAATCTCCAGGAGGGATTTGTTCCACTAAAGTCTTGATATGTTTATTCATGAGAGGAAGAATAAGTTGACGTCGCTTAAGGGAAATATCGTTGAAAAGGCTACAAAGCAAGCGTCCAGAATCCGCGATACTTGATAAAATTCTATCCTTGGAAGCTCTAGGAATATTCTCCTCCTCCTCCAAAATCACATTCAAAGAAATGCCCAGGGCAGCTAAAGCCTTGCTCAGCCGAAATTGGTATTGTGAATGCGTTTGGTCCCTGGTAGAATGAAGCGTATTCAAGTTGGCCTCGACCTCTGGGTTAATACGAGGGGGTGTAAGAAACTTACAATTGATAGGGAGCTCGTATTTTTTGAAGAGCTCATCACACTCTTCTTTAGGAAGGCCAAAACCTAAAATATGAGTCCAAATTGGCTCTACAGCCTTGTGTAAATTAAATGTTGACTTTTTCTGCTGGTTTGGATCGGGACCCAAAATAAGTCGAATTTCTTCAAAGATGCCCGCATCATCAAGCAAGATTAGAGCAGGAGACTCCTCTTTTCGGGGAGAAAAATCAGCAGAACTAGCCACAAGCGCCGCACTACTCGAGTGACGGCCGCCAGGTCCAACGAAATCGATAGTTGCGCTATTAGCTGCGCGACTCGTGTCAGTACGAGTAAAGAGAGAGAGAGCGACGCTGGGGCTGCGGCTTTCTTGTTCCCTTCGAAAGGGAAGCTTTGTAGAAGTCGCCTTACTCGAAGAACGACCTTCACGGCGACCTTGAGTGTCGCGCCCGGGATTCAAACTCGTCTCACTGGGAGAACGACGTTGGGACCTGGAGCGCCGCCGCCGCCGCCTTGAAGAATCCGACTCACTCGGAGAACGGCATTCTCTATTCCCTCGTGAAATTGTTTCATTACGAGAACAACTTTCGCGGAAGCGGGAAAAATCTCTTTTAGCCCTGTCTCTCTCCTTTTCCAACTTATCCAATTTCCTCTTGAGATCTCTAATTTCTTTGTTAAAAGAACGCTTAGTCGACGATCTACTCCTAGATCTGTCTCTTTTATGTTTACCCATTGTCCTGTGTTAAATAATAGATTAAATAATAAATTACTTACGTAATCGTAGTCTAAAAAACTACGTACCGCTGAGTAAATGGAAAAAAACAAAAAGAACCAGTTGACGCTGCAAAACAAACGGAGTACAGTACGTAGGCACGGAAGAAACGACCGCACAGCAGAGTGCACCAAAAACGAATGAGTAACGGGTTTCCGGCGGTGGCCGCTTAGACGTGGTAAGGGGAAAAGGGAGTAAGTTTGCTTTCTTAGTAAGTCTTAGTTTATTATGGTGCACGCAGAGTAGCGCTGGGAGCGGACTACATGGTAAATAATCAAGATAATATATTCGGACTGGACGCGAATATAAGTATTATAGTCAAAGTGCGTTTAACGCGCGTGTATGTTGCTTTTTCCCAAGAAGTTACCTTACTTCCAGTGTATTTTCTACGTGAGAATGAAAATATGAAGACGTAAGTTTTACTAACGGGCGATCAAAAATGAGTTGCTGTCGAGTCGCTTTTGGAAATTCAAACTAAGTACGATTTCCCAAGCAAAAATTCCAAAGGTGATTCGACAGCAACTCTTTTTTGATCGCATGGTACTATTATTTACTAATAGACCGGGAGGCAGCGTACGTAGTAACTAAACCATAAGCGACAAAATATTCTACAATACAGGCTGAAAGTACGTTGCAAACTAATAATAAAATCACTAGTGTGCCAGTCGTAAGTGGCAATATTAACTTGGGGCGGAGTTGAATAGACGACTTCTTTAGGTGATCAACTAAATTACCAAACTATAAGGGTCACGGAAAAGATGTGTATCAAGAAATCCCATTTCTTCCATAGTTTTCAAATATGCTATGGCAGACGATTTCAAGTGCAGCGTTGGTGGCGACAGACTCCCTTCAATGTAGGGAAAACACTCCTGAACTAAACCATGAGGACCGTATAAAATTTATACATAAAAAATTCCTCTTTTTGTCACTACTTTAAAATATATCCTAATCCTAATCCCAAAGATTAGATGAATGATTTCTGTGCGTATATGAAAAATGGACGAATGCCGATAATTATATATTTACCTATTTTATTCAGTTCAGATCAAGTAGTAGACGGTTATAGAATGGTATATCAGATTCACCAACAATGGATCAAGAATAGAGGCACGCCACTGAAGTCTGTAATGAGTAATATTGAATAGTGAATAATGTTATTACATCTGCACTCATTATTATGCGATTTGCATACTGTTACCTACCACAGACACAAACGTATGTAGATCGTTTTCTAACATGCTCACCAATGCGTAAATGTTTCTTGTTACAGATGACACCATTCGTGAAAAAGGGTGCATTTCTGGTGCTTGCTCTGCTGCTTAAGATATTTAACGTATTTTACCAGCATTATTTTATAAAATTTTACATAAAAAATCCAAAACGATGTCTCCCAATTACCAATCCATCATTATTAAAAACGGCGAGTCAACTGAGTGAGGAAATTCGAAATCGGAAGGTAAACTGGTAAGCTATAAGCAATAAGAAAAAGTCCATTTAATTTTTAGATTAGCAGCGAATCAGTTGTCATGGAAGATAGGTTTGAAATTGCCATTCGGGAAGCTAAAAACGTAGACATATCACTAATGGCACCCAATCTGAATTTAGATGAAGTAAAAATTAATGCTCCCTTACTGGGTGTACCAATAACTATTAAAGAAAGCATAGCAGTAGAGAACTTAAGTAACACCGGCGATGTTACCGGTTTAAAAGTTAATACACCGGAGTACTGTCTAAGCCTTGAAACCCACAACCAGATCAGTGGTACCACGTACAATCCTTACGACACGAGAAGAACATGACGGCACCTTGATAATTGATTACTTGAAAACGGTTGTAGTTATGGTAATCCAGGGCTTTCTTTTAGTGTTTGAAAAAAAGTTAAGTTGCGTACGACCGCATCTATGAAGATCCAAATTTAAAACATTTCAAAGACTAAAAACTCAGTTTTTTAATGAAATGACCATTTTCTTACTATTGCATTAGATAGAGAATCCAAATTGGCACATTTTGATATTACATGTTCTCATAGCTATCTTTAACAGTTTTTGACTTATTCCCATCATTTGCCGGATTTTCTTTTTAGTAGTTGGTCATGATTTTACAACAATCGAATTATAAATAAATCTACACCTTTTCCACTTTTATTCGAGAAGTTGTAAATTGTATTTGAGAATTGTTACTTGTATTTGAGAAAACGTCAAAGTAGATGAGAATAGTCAGTTGGATTTGAGAAAACACCAAATGTATTTGAGAATAGTCAATTGTATTTGAGAAAGTATCTTTTAATTTTATTGTATTTTAGAATGTAATATTATTCCTAATGAATTATAATTAAGAATCAAATTTTTATAATTCCGCTACTGTATGTAGTCCCGCAACAGTAGCAGCAGCAGCATCAGGCTTATGTTATACATGTGATTTTGTTATTGATTCTCAAATGCTTAATTTTACCATTTCTTGAATACAATTTACTACTCTCAAATTCATTTGATGCCTTCTCAAATACAAATCATTATTCTGAACTACATTTGTTGTTTTCTCAAATACATTTTACTATTCTCAAATACAATTGATACTTTCTCAAATTAACTTGATAGTTTCTCGAATAAAAGTGGAAAAGGTGTAGTGACGCTAATCCGTCACCTGTTATAGGTTAACATAAGTTTTTCAATAATCGGAAAATGGCTCGCAGTGGTTTCACCTATGAAGATTTTTGGAATTTAATAATTATTTATGGACAAATAGACGGAATCGCGACGAACGGGGAAAGCGGAACGAAATTGTAGTAATTTTGGAAACTTTGTACCTACCCCCAAAACAATTATCCAACTAGAGCAAGACCCATTGTTGAAAATGAGGTTAATATTGTTAATGTCCTTGGATATTTCACGGCGTATTCCACTAATTGGTTGAGAGACGCGGAAATTGCTTTAGGTTTAAATATTAGTGCATCCATAAAAGTAAAACCCTAAAACACTTCCATTAAACGGAATGTATCGCCGCCATAACTCGCACCTCCAAGATTTTGTGTTTCCATGTGTATCAAGAAAATGTGAATGCCGAACGTTATTTGGAAATTTTACGTAATATTTTTATTGAACAGCAACAGAAGATCCGCCTCTGCAGGAATATGTTGCTATGTTAACAAGGTGGTGTCCCTGCACATAATGCAGGCATTATTTAGGAATTTTTACACATTTTTTCAGGGAATTGAATCGGCAAACGTTTGCCCTGTTCGTTCCCTAGACCTTTCCCTCTTAGATTTCTTTTTGTGGGGATATGTAAAAGACACAGTTTATGTCGGGGCCTCCCACAACAAAAGGAGACATGATACAAGTGATACAAACTCTACCAGAGAACATTTAAAGAAATGAATTGAATTTGTGTTTGCAACACGATGGCTTTCATTTTGAGCATGTGTTGAAGAAAAGAGGGTTTTAGAATAATTTGATCGTATTTTCATATAAGTTTGTGTTAGCTGATCACTTTGTTGTCTTCTTATTAATTAATTATTTAGGATTCACTATCCTCGTCGCCACTGAAGTATTCGTAGAACAAGTCAAGGGTAATGATAGTTTAGAATACTGTAACGGAAACGCTCCAGACATGACGTCGCCTTTGGCGCTCTGGAATTTTCTAGACGCGCGATGGTGGGGATGTTTGCAGCGTGTCTGGTAATTGCGCGAATGTTCTGGACTTACATTGCTTGCGTGTATAAATGGTTGCGGACCGAACATCGCGGCAGTCTAGTATCGAACGAGATCGAGTACGTATGAAACATCGAGCGCGGAAATATAAATTGCGAAGTGAGTGATATAAATAATCGATATAAATTGTACGGATTTTATAGTGTTTTAGTTTTGTTTAATAAATATTGATATAAATCGAACCCGAATTTATAAATTACGTTACAATACTTTATTATTTAAGAAAACGAAAATAGTTATTTATGCAATGAGTGTATAAATGAGGCGTTTTATTGGTGAGTGAGATGTTAAATTCGAACGAACCAATAATCGCCGATTTATACATGAATTGCATACAACGTTTTTTCGTCGACTTCGCTGGGGTAGGTAATTTTAAATTCAACTACAAGAAATTACAAACGAAATTATGAGCTCCGACGATTTTTCACTAAATTACAGCTATTGTTGCTATAGTAATGTGTTGTTTTATGCTGTACCGTCAGTCCTCGTAATCGCAGTGGAAGATTATGTTGCTTGCTCTGCTGCGGAGGCGATTTTAACATTATATTCACTCAAATTAGAAGAAACTTATTGGAACGGTTTCGATCAGTTCGGCAATTGATGGAATAGAATGAATTTGAAAGGAGATATTTCCGAAAATGTCACGTTGACATTTTACCTTGAAAAGGTATGTGAAATTATAATGTAATTAATTCTTTTGCAACTGTACTAAAGTACGTGTATTAACAGTGAAAGATATGGAAATGTTCATCCCTGTGGTCGACGTACTCAATGTTGAAGGTAAAGTAACTGAATACCTTAACAATACCTTATCCGAGAAGATATACACAGGATATGCTTTGCTGAGATCGTTTGGCGACCATACTGGCTGCTGATCTCACTACATTAAAACCGAGATTAAAATGGTGTTTTCCTACGACTTTCATTGAAAATGACATATGTCGTACAATTATGTTTACCTGAAAATTGACAATTTCGTTCACTTATGGCAAAATGTAACGGAAAACAAAACGCACGCATGCGATTTGCTTTCTCATAAGATCTACCATATATTAGAAAACAAATCGCATGATACGTTTTGCTTTCGTAGTAGTCTAATCTTCTTGTAACATCAACGTAGTAGGCGTACGTCAAACTCTAAAATTGCGATTAGTTTATTCTTGAGTTTATTCCCTTGTGCTACGCATTTAATTCCTTACTTAATTTTAATGGCGAAAAGTGATTCTTCCATGTATGTAGAGCGTACTCCACCCAACACCGGGGAAGAGGCAAAATCCACTACACTCGAATTATTACCAACTAAATTGCGGCTGAGGTATGAAAAGTAGCGTACGTCTAATAATATTAGTAAATGTCTTGCAGAAGCTCCAAACGACAAGTACCTCTTTGCTAAAGTAGTTATAACAATAGTTCGTTAAAGAGAAATTGAATCTATTTCGTATTTTTAGTTAGTTTTAGTAGTTGGTTCGAAATAAAATAACTTTTGTTTCATTATGTAAGTAGATTTTTGGTTGTATGGAGAGTCGTAGGAAAAATAGTGTACATGACTCGTTTGAAAGCCACTTTTCACACTCGTGTGATTGCCATACTCGGCTTCGCCTCGTATGGCAAACTTCACATCTCGTGTGAAAAGTATCGCTTTCAACACTCGTTATGTAATATACTATAGGTGGATGGAAGTTCTCAGCTGTTGCCGAAAGTGAATTGTTATATAATTGTCATTTCCCTTTAATAAAATGGTTGTTATGTATAAGTGGTTGCTAACGTATAATGGTTGGTTGCTAACCATTAATGGTTGCTAACGATTAATAAGCTTCATCATTGTACTCGTCACTAAGGAGTAATTTATATTGTTATCGAGAGGTCGACGAAAAACGCGTGTTTATAGTTTGACATAATCCGAACTGTCACCCAAGATCAGAGCCGCTTGCTTGTATTTGTGTTACATCAAGAATATATTAAAGAGAATGATATTAAAGAATCCTTTCCTTGATTTGTTTAAAATTCGATTGTCATCGCCATGATTACTAAAAAAAAATCCGGAAAAAATATTGGTATCAATTCCATGAAATGGGAATAACAAAAACTGTTAAAGATAGCTATAAGAACATGTAATATCCAAATATGCCAATTTCGATTCTCTATCTAATGCAATAGTAAGAAAATGGTCATGAAAATTTTTAAATTTGGATCTCCATAGACGATCGTGCGCAATTTCACTTTTTTTTTAAGCACGCAAAAGGAAGCCCTAGATTTTCTCTATGCATTGCTAAAAATGGGTTACCATAACTACAACCGCTTTCAAGTAATCAATTATCAAGGTACCGTCTGCATCCGCCATTTTTTTCAGCCAAAAGTGTAACGTGGTCAAGGACGGTGAGTTAAAGGGGGCACAAAGTAAATCGGGAAATAAAGAACGAATAGCCCTAACCACGGTTGCGGCTGCTCACGGAGAAACTAGGCTGGTAAGAGGTAAAATTTAAGGCGCCACTAACTTTTATTTCCCTGTTAGGGAGCTCAAAAATTAGAAAGTAGCCCTCTGGTGATCGAGGTAACTAAGGCTAAAAAGAAGGGGAGAAATACGAAACACTAATTAAGAGGAGCATAACATACTATTTAATTTCGCCTGGGACTTAAAATAAAATATAAAAAGAATTTTTTGAGGGAAAAAAATAATCTAGGGGAGGAAAAAGGGATGGGGCTAGGTAGGAACTATTGCATAACGGGTAGCAATCGATGGAAAGTATAATCACCAGACTGCTTAATATACTTGTTGACTGCTTGTGTTACCTTTCTTTCTTTTGATTGCATTCTTTTTTTTATATGGGGAATGATTGGGGGCGAAATATAACAAACAATTTGTTGAGTGACATAACTTGTTGTTTATATTGCTGGGCCCTCGGGCGATGTTAAGGGTAACGTTATAAAGTAGGAGACGGTAGAGAAGAAGGTCGTTCAGGGAGTGCTGGCGTTGAAGATTGTAGGTAGACACCAGTACAGTAAATTACAAAAAGGAAGGCCAAGGTCAAAGGTGGTGGAGGCCTTAAAGAAGAATCATCCGGTGTGCGACGAACGACAGGGATTTAATGACAATTAGACGATGAAAGGGAAGCGCACACCGAAGGATTGTAAAAATAATCGTGGAACAATTAAACTGCGTGATTTAAGAAATCGATAAATCCACAAAATATGGGCGGCTCGCAATAATAAAACTTCTCGGGGCTTCTGGTGATCTCAAAAAAAACAGGCTGAATCCCAATTAGGCTTGGATCAAAAATTTTCTGCACCTCATGCACGCACAACAGAACGATACTTATTGGAATGGCCCCGGAAAAAATAAAAAAAAGACGATCACGCAATCAAGGACGAAATTTGGGGAAAAATCAAAAAGTAACGGACACTAAGCGGAAATAACAAAAAGGCGGGAAAATAAACGTAAGGCGGGAAAAAGTAATACAACAAACAAACGATAGAGGACGGTACAGAGAAAACCAAAGAAGCGACACAGAACGTAGAAAGGCGGGTGAAAGATATGTGGGCATAAAATCATAGGGAAAAGATTAAAGAACCAAAAGAAATAGGAAGAGGGTAAAAACGGCATCATAGATATAAGGAAAAAAATACGGGGAATTTCAAACGTAACTTATATATATATATCTCAAAAGAAAATCCCTAATTTTAAAATTAAATATGAATCCTAACCTAAATTAACACAAAAATAAAACTTCTAAAGGGGTTTCGAAGGCGGCAAAACTAAATAAAAACTAAAAGAGAAAAAGGAACGTAACATAACTTAAAAACCATAAAAGGTAGATATCGACTTGTGGGTATCAAAAGAACTGAAATTTCATGTAGAATCCAAAAATACATTAAAAAATAGGGGTTGCCATTTAAAATAACGAAGTGACTAGCTACTTCCGGTATTTTCGGAAGTGCGGCGACCATTTAAAACATTTTACATCGATTCGGCCTTCAGAGTTAGCCCTAAGTACAAAATTTTCAAAAACCTACCTAGTTTCCCAGAAACGTTTAACTAAATCTCCAAAAAAACACCATGTATAGCAAGCCTATCTTTGCTTGACGAAGAATCTAAATGTATTTTAAAAATGTAGTGTAGCTGTAAAACAACGAGTAAGGTATAATATAACCCACTAATGAGTTATGGACGTAAAATAACTCACTAGCAAGATAAAGTACAGGAACCATAAGTAAATCCATATAAATTTTCTGACTAAATTTTTTGTTGTTTATTATTCCCCATAGCAACGAATTATTGCTTTTGTATTCCATGCACTCTAGCTTTTCGCGGAACACGCAGTTTTTAAGATTTCCACGTTTTAAACCAGCGTGAGGAGGTGTTGGATAAAGTTTTGTATGGTGCACGTGTGTTAATTACAAATAAGTCACTTGAGAAAATAACCCCACTCGGCCTGACGGCCTCGTGGGCTTACTTTTTTCTCGCGTGACTTATTTGTAATATAACACACTTATACCATAAATAACTATTATCTGCTCTTATCCGCTAAAAGTTTTAAAGTTTTTTTAAATATTTGTGATAATTTTGCGGTCGGTACACTACCAAGCAAATTTAATATGGGCGGGTTTGTCAAATTGGGAAAAAGTAGATATTTGTGATTCTTTGATTTTGTTTGGTAGGAACCAATAGTTACACAGCTATGACAACATAGACCATTACTGCATTTGTGTTACATCCAGCTAAATGAAAAACTATGTTGCTGATAAAGTTACAAGTTGGCTATGGTTGCAAAAAGCTATATTCGTTTACAAAACAATTCATTATGTTTGATCAAGTATGCGTGGTTCGAAATTGTTAATGGTATTTGAAACCATCCAAAGAAGTTCCAGAAACTATTCGAAATAAGGCCAATCTTGTGAGTTAGTAGGTATTGACATTTAAGAATTGACGTTTCTAATACATATTGTGTAATGCCTGAGGTGCATACAACATTTTATTTTTCATCGTCCCAAAGAATGCATTTCCAATATACAAATGTAATGATTAATGTTTTCCCAACATTAAAATGCTTCATACGTATCAAGTAGCATCTTTTTTATTACGTAATACAACTCCGTCAATATATTTGACAGGTCGTTTGAGGGCATAATGAGATGACAATCCATTATGCCCTCTCATTATGCCCTTGGGCGTAATAGACTGCTTCATATATCACATATGACAGATATTGACATATAATAGGCAAATGAAAAATAAAATATATGAACAGATTTAGATTCGCTACATACAGTAAACCTTTTGAGGAATATTATAAAATTATCTTCCAATTAACTAAGTTGGCCTTACATATTTAACGATTCCGCAATTTTAATTAATTAATTATCCAGTTCCAATTTTTGGTTTCTATAGGGCAAGGCCGCAATACAGAAAACTCAAATCTTCTCACAAAATATTCAGAAGTACCTATTTATTTATACATCCTAAAGTTATTTTTACTTTATTACGTTGCACAATAAAAACTTGTCCGTTCATTTTTAATTTATACCTTTTATACGAGTAGTTATAAGGTATTAGTAATTTGCACGTTATAAACATGTCCAGGGGCATGGAAACAGATACACAGTCAAAGTGCGTTTAATATACGCGTGCCTATTGCTTTTTCCCATCAACTTACTTCCAGTATATTTTCTATCAGCGAGAATGAAAATTTGAAAAGGTAAGTTTTACTTTCGTAAAAGGACATATGTATTTGCATTTTATTTTACCTATTATATTAGCAAGGCCAAAGACTAAATGAATGATTCAGCATTTCTGTACGGATGTGAAAAATTGACGAATACCGATAATACCTACTTTAGGCCCGGTGCACAATAGTTACAAACTAAATGGGGACGGCGTCCCGATTAGGTACTTACAGCAGTTACAGCTCATGTGCACCGGGCCTTATTCAGTTCAGAATTTTTTATTCAATGGTTCAGATCAAGTATAAGACCTTAGTGTAAAGAATTCTATTCTTTACACTATGATAAGACTATTATAAAATGGCTTATCAAATTCACCAACAATGAATCAACAATAGCAGTACACCCCCGAATTCTGTAATGATTAATAATTATTAATGGTGGCATAGTGTAAAGAATAGAATTACACTAAGATGGTGGATAATATTGCCTATTACCTCTGCATTCATTTGTGATGCAATTTGCATATTGTTACCTACAACAGAAACACATTTTACCTACATCGTTTTCCAGTATGCTCAGCAATGCGTAAATGTTTCTTGTTACAGATGACATCATTCGTGAAAAAGGGTTCATTTCTGGCACTTGCCCTGCTACTTAAGATATTGAAAATATTTTGCCAGTTTTATTTTATAAAATTTTACTTCAAAAAGCCAAAACGATGTCCCACAATTACCAATCCATTATTATTAAAAACGGCGAGTCAACTGAGTGAGGAAATTCGAAATCGGAAGGTAACTGATGGTAAGCTATAAGGAATAAGCATAAGTCCATTTAACTTTTAGATTAGCAGCGAATCTGTTGTGAGAGCCTACATTTCACGAGTGAAAAACGTAAATCCCATATTGAATGCGGTCATGGAAGATAGGTTTGAAATTGCCATTCAGGAAGCTAAACTCGTAGACATATCACTGATGGCAACCAATCTGAATTTAAATGAAGTAAAAAATAATTCTCCCTTACTGGGTGTACCAATAACTATTAAAGAAAGCATAGCAGTGGAGAACTTAAGTAACACCGGGGGCGCTACGGGTTTAAAGGGTGTTAAAGCCACAGAAGATGCGGATGTTGTAAAACTTCTCAGGATAAGCGGTGCCATAGTATTACTAGTATCAACTACACCGGAGTACTGCGTAAGCCTTGAAACCTACAACAAGATCAGTGGTACCACGTATAATCCTTACGACACCAGAAGAACAGCAGGAGGTTCTTCTGGAGGGGAGGTATGCTCGATTGGTGAATAGAACAACACTTACCTTCACTTACATAGGCGGCACTTATATCTTCCGGTGCATCTCTAATCGGAATTGGTTCGGATCTTATAGGTTCAGTAAGGTTACCCGCATGTTTCTGCGGTATATGGGGTCACAAATTTTCACGCGAAATAGTGTCTACACGAGGCCACATTCCTACGTCAGAAGATGCCACTTTCAAAAGCATGTTTACCTTTGGGCCACTAACTCGGTACTACACCGACTTACCTCTACTTTTCAATATCATAGTCGAAAAAAATTCCAAATCTGCTATCTCCCTAAATAGCCCGGTGAGTTGAACCATTTTTGTAATACCGTAAGTTACCATTCGTTTTTCTGAAAGGTCGATTTAAAAAACGTTAAGGTGTGCTTTTTGAAAGATTATAGTGTGTTTCGTTTCTGTCGAAAACCGGAACCGGAAATCTTATTCGCTATTAACAAAATTGTAAAACATCTAGAGTGTACTTGTATGTGTAAGCCTGAACTGGTAACCAATATACGAATGCTTTTATTTAATAACGATAAGTATTTTGTAGATTAAACTACCAAAGACAGGAGGGTACTCTTTTCTTTACATGGAAAAACTTGGAAGTATCAAAGGTGTTGAGGATATTCTGGAAAACTATTCGGGAAACTATTTTAAGGAGTTACTTTTACATTTGATTGGAAAATCACATATTACCTTTACACACACGTGTTTAGGAATACTGAATTGCGTGTACAGGTGTTTAGGTTCAACAGACAATAGTGACGAACACGTAAATACGATAAGGAACCAGCTACAAGATACATTGGGTTCCAATGGCGTCTTGTTACTTCCAACGCATCCAACTGCAGCAAACTTTCATGGCGGAGTTACTAGTAAACTTTATGACTATGGATACACTGCGATAATCAACATACTAGGTTTACCTGCGACACAGTGCCCAGTCGGCTTAAATTCGGCTGGTCTGCCCTTAGGGGTTCAAGTAAGTAGGCAATGAACTGGGAATTGAGGAATTGCATAATGTTTCAGGTAATTTCGGCCACATGTAATGATAGGTTAACACTGCGAGTAGCAGAGGAAATCGACAAATTATTTGGAGGATGGATACCGCCTCCTTTTTCTGAATAAATGGTTTTGTATGCAAGTAATCACCACGTCAATATGACTTTAACCATGTTGTACTAATGTATTATATTTTGTATCCATATCATTATAGCTGTTGCTTTGGTACTTCTTTTTAGACTCAAAAACTTGTAAACATATTGTATTTCGTATTAAAAACAAACTACTTGGTATTAGCACATACGTTGCCAAGATCCACAGCACTTCATTTCCAGTGGTGGCAGACCCAAGATGCGGATGTTGTAAAACTTGTCAGGAGAAGCGGTGCCATAGGTTTCCCTTCTTCCGCAGGAGATCTAAATTAACTTAAAACACAATCTTCGGACCTTTTTGCTTTGTGGGTTGCTTCTCTTCGACAGAAAATTTTATAGCGAACTAAACGAAAACTAGCCCGTGCAATATCGGGTAAATTTATGGAAATTGGTATAGTAAATATGTAAATAAGTAATGTGTGTAAACACTTAGCATACATAGGGGATCTTACTATAAGTAGGTAGATAAGTAATTGCTCTTACAAAGCAGATTCCAACCAAGGTAACTGTTCGCATGGTAGGTTAATTATAAAGAAAAAATTAACATAATATGAGAAATTTTTTGTCTGGTACGCTGTGCCCATGAAAGTCATTGTACTATGAAATACGTATTATTTTTTAAGGGAAAAGTGTTACTTTTCCTTATGACCCAATCAGGAAACTTGTGTAAACTCGTCTAATTTTTTACGTACATGCCATCATTAATTGTGTACTTATTTCTATTGTACCTACGCTATGTATCAACCAAATGGAATACATCAAATAGTAAGAAACAAGTATTGAAAACACATGCGCGTACTACAATGGCGCATTTTGCAATACGGAGGTTAGTATCTTATCCTTACCTCTTGTAGTAGCCCTTTTTGCTGCTTTCTCAACTAAATTGTCCAAATTGTAGAAATTATTAAATAGATAAATATTTTGCTTTGCCAATCAATAAAGATTTCGGTGTGGTACAAATGGAGTACGTCAGGAAGACTATACAAAATCTAATTTCCCTGAATCAAGTCAATGTGTTTTGCCGTTTCCACAACGAAATTGGTGAAAATTGGAAATTTTGACAAAATTTTGGCATCATTCCGAAGTGATTAGGTAAAAAACATTTCTTACTGCACTGAGGGACTTACATCTATCAAACTAGACAATTAATGAGTTGTTAATAATTTTTAAAATTGGATGGGATTTTATTATAAAGACGAGCTTTCCACTGTTCAGTGTCCAGATCTCGTCCCTCACACGGACGGATCGTAATAACGTATGCCAAAATCTATATAAAAAAACGTTTTTTGGTAAAGTAGTAAAAGTACTTATAAATTCTGTCGAAAAATGACTTTCTGGGGGGTATAGAATCCAAAAAAAGCAGCATTTTTGAGACCGACGAGTACATCAAAAGTCACAAGCTTTTGCTTTTTTGGACATCGGTTGGCTATGACTTTTAAAGAAAAAGTCTAATCCTTGTCGAAAAGCGGCGGCGTAAATGTGAGCATTAATTTGAGATTGGACACAATTTCGATCATGGTATTTGAATTTGAAGCCAATGTGATTTTGTTTAAAAATTATTTAATGTCGTTAATTTTGCTTAAGGTGACATACGTATGGTGAATATTCCAAATCGAACATAAGGAATTAACATGGGAAAAAGATTTTTTGTAGATAGTTGGTCCCCTTGTTAACTTAAAGAGTTTATAATAACACCGATCGAAAGAAGATTTTTTTCCTCATCTAATAATATACGAATTAGTTTATTTTCAGGTGTATTTCTCACAATTTTATCAAAAATTCGGCAATAAATCCACTTACCAAAATCATGACTAGTAAGACAAAAAGCAGATTCAAACGTTATTCAAAAGTCAATCAGTTTATGACAACTGGCATTAATTTTTTTGTAAAACGTCATCGTACGTTTACAGCGGAAATAGTTACTCTAGTACGCGATATTTTAATGAGGGTCCCATTCCGTCTGTGTCAAAACCTATTTCAATTCTTGAGGAAATTTCCATGGCTTAACATAATTTTTGCTAATTGGATTTATTGCCGAATTTTTTATAAAATAATGGGAAATAGACTTGAAAATGAACTACTTCGCATATCATTAGATGGAAAAAAATCTTCTTTCGATTGGTGTCATTATGAACCCTCTAACTTAACATGTGGAACAACGATCTGCAAAAAAAGTTTTTCCCATGCTAATTACCTCTGTTCGGTTTTAAAATATCCACCCGGTATGCGGTATGTCCCAATTTCCAAAGCGATTAGACGGTTCTAAACAAAGTTATTGTGCACACGGGCAGATAGACAGCTAAATTACAAACGATCCTGAGGATCGTTAATAGTACATATAATGAAGGGTGCCCCAAGACGAATGCTGGCTATCTATAGATATCGAAAAGGATCCCCGTAATATTTGGAAAATTTACACTATGCTAATATTTAGTGTTTACCATGGACGAGTGAGATCCGCTGACACGTCGGATTTTCCGTCCAGTCGGTCAGTCCCAAAACATTCCCAACCATTTATTCCCTTATTTTCGAATGATTATATAGTGTAGGTAAAAAACCTGGAGAGGTAGATTTTTCTTTAAAAAAAAAAGCCATATTGAACGATTCTTATGATTGCATATTGTTCGAAAAATTTATCATTTTTCTCGCAGCTACTTTTTCTAACAAACAAACAAATAATAAATAAAATAAATTATAAATGTGTATTCCTCTACAAGCTTCTCATTTCCTTTTTTATGAAGTCTTGAAAATGCTCGGGAAAGGTCCATCTGCTAAAGACTTGCTGATTTGTTGGTTACGAATTGTTAATATGTGGTACAACACACTTACGCACGAGTTAAAATTATCTATTGCGGTTGATTTCATATTTTTAAGTTCCATTATGTAACGGCTTAGTTATATTTAGAGGGGTTGGAAACCCCTCCTGTAGAAAATGAGTTTTATTAATGATCCTCGAGATCGTTTATAATTTTGTAATGCTGTCTGTCTGTCTGTCTGTCCGTCTGTCTGTCCGTCTATCCGATCGCTTTGAAAATTGATACATATGTTCTTTAGGATGTAAGAAAGGTCGCTATTGTTTTTCGGCTACGTAGACTAACGGACCAAAAAGTTAAAGCCCAAAAACTGCCCAAACCTCCAAAAAAATGTTTCTTTTATAATTCTTCTTACAAAGAACATATTAATGTCCGGTTTTCTGTGTTAGTAAATATTCCCTAAATCTCAGGTAACTATTCAAAAGAATTTTTTAAAAATTGCGCATGCGCAACCCAGCCTTTGTATTTGCGGAATTCCAATTTTTTATCTAGTTAAGATATTTAAATGAAATTTTGGAGGCACCTCACATAAAAGTAAAACTGATGGTAAAAAATTATTTTGCGCATGCGCAATCCGATTTGTAGATATCTTCGTTAGTTATGAACCGAATTGCTTGAAATTTTGTATGTAAGCACCTCGAATAAAAATAAAATTGTTTTGCGCATGCGCAATTTCAATTTCTTTATTTGTTCAGATATTTAAATGAAATTTCGTATATACGGACCTCGAATAAACTAATGCCGATTCAAAAATTTGATTTACAAGCTATGCTGATCTGGTGGGAAAGAATCAATCTCTTAAGGTGTGTTGTAAAAATGATGTATGTGCGAAGATCTCGAGGATCGTTCGGTATTCAATTGTATCGAATTTTTAGCGCATTTTTAAAGAATTAATTTTATCTCTCTTTATATTCTAATTAAAGATCTCAACGAAAGGAATTCATTTCTACCAACCATAGCCCTCTTCCTCCACCTCTTATCGTGATCGCGTATATTCCCTTATACCTCAACATTGGATTGTCGGAAGAGGGTACTCACAAAGGGCTATTGAGACGACTGCAAGAAATATATCCATTGATGACATCAAAACAAAAGCTATTTCG
Source organism: Photinus pyralis (assembly GCF_008802855.1). Lineage (NCBI taxonomy): Eukaryota > Metazoa > Arthropoda > Insecta > Coleoptera > Lampyridae > Photinus > Photinus pyralis. The sequence continues at coordinate 32,707,702 of NW_022170819.1, read as the reverse complement.
GGTTAAAAAAATGCTTTTTATCTGCACAAAAGTTGTGCGCAATTTATACTTGTTTATTTTGGATTAGAGGAACGGTGGAAATTTGCGCTATTATTTATGCTATTGCTTTTTCGTTTGACATTTCTGTATGGTATATTAATAATACCCTGATTTTGGCAACGCAACCTAACGTACTACTTATCTACTAGGCCAGACGTGTCTTTTTCTCGACTTAAATTATCCGATTGGGGGTGGTGTCACCTGTTGAAGAATTAAATTTGTATTAAACTTTTCTTCGACTAGTATATACCTACGGAGTCAAATGGCGAAATTATCGACTTCGGATGCGTTATCTATGCACTACAGAAGTTAAAAATTACTTTAGGTCCCAAGTGAATTTTTCTACAATTTACCAAACTTTATAAATTAGGTATTACAATTATTTGCTGGCTAGATTCTAACAAGTCGTATAGGTAATGGCAGTATAAGGAGCTGTATACTAATTAAAATACAATCAACAGTGGTCAAAGGTGAACGTAATGCTTATCATAATTATATGGTACCAAACCTTTCAAAATGAATTCCTACAACAACTCTAGCTCGTCGCAAAAAATAATATTAGTCTCAAGTAAACCCATGCAGAGATTTTATGACTTCTGTGATTCAATTAACTAAATAATGACGTACATCAGACAGCCGAAGTAATGAAAATTAAACGAATGTTCTACTTAAAAGGTTGTCCTTCACTTTGTAAACTGTTTTGAATTATACCAAGTTGCCGGTTTTTTAAAGTTGTTTTTCTATAATTGGGAAACCTCAATCCAATTGACATAATTGTAATGATGTTGCGAATTGTTTTAATTACTTCGTATTTTCCTAATGGACAGGCCTTCAATTTTGGTACAGTTTGACGTAGGTAAATCAGTATATGACACCTCATTCGAATGTATGTATGGTTACGCCTTTGTTTTTAGTTAGTACCTACTGCAGTTACTGGATTAACTTCGTCGATTAAACCTTCATTGTGCAAAATTTGTACGAACATGGGATCCTTACTCAAAGGTAAGTTGTATCGTATAGGGATTATATAGTTCAATGCTAAGTTAGTAAATTTAGGAACCCTCCTCATGTAACTTACGAGCAGTAGGTACTATACCATCCTGTGCGGTGCCGACACGTACAATAACAATACCAAAATTAATATTTATTTAAGAAACTAAACAAGTATCAATATATAGGTAAGTACTCACGACTGTTATTTAGTTATTCTAAACTTTATTATCATAAGTAAGTACATACAGTATATGCAAAAACGTAGATAATGGTAGATAACGCACATTGAAAGGCTATTGTTGTTAAATTCGCTATTTTTAAACTGATCGGAGGTGCACTCTACTTAAACTATTAGAGATAGTGGACTGATTCTAATTAAATGTGGGCAGTTAGATAACGTTTTAATTTTTTATTGTATGCTTATAGTTGTGTCCGCTCTCATATTCTTTTCGTATACGCTGGCTTGGTTGAGTACCGACCACCATAACATTTTTCTTACTGTGGACGCTCGTTAGAAAAATGTATTACTTCTATTTCTATATGATGACATTCTAATACGTATTACCTTCGTAGTCTATTGCAGAGAAATACGAGGTATATTCAAGTATAAATCTAGAATGTTATAATAGATATGCATTGACCCACCTTGTCCTAGACTCGTACCTACTTCCCAGAGGATAGGGACCCTAATTCATATGTTGTCTTGTAGGATTTCAAGTTAAAATGTTTGCGGTCGTTTGCCAATTTTTTTTAAAATAGAGTAGCACAGAAACAAAGCAAATGGAAGACACCATTAGAAATAATTAGGTTACCTAGTTCCTTAATTAACAAATTGCATTTTATGCCAACAATTGACATGGGGTTTCATTTAATTACGGATTGAAGCTTTTGTCATTTTTAAAATGCTATAATCAAAGGTATTAATTACCCAGATCGTAGCTTATCATTTAAACAATCATCAATTTGCTATTAAGAGTTGAGCAAGGGTTGCATCGAAGGATAGACTCCAAAAATGATTGATTTCTACCAAAAAATTGAAACTCAAGTATTTGTTCTTGAATAATAATTACTCAACGAGAAGTTTAATGTTGGTACCAGCTGCTTTTCGTGCTTTAATCTAAGCCACCTACACACCACGTGCTCGCATAAAGCAGGAACCAGCCCCCTATAACCATAAGCAGTTAGATGCACAATATAACCGAATTCACTTTGATACATCCCGATCGGGAAACCTGACATGAAGAGGCATGTTACATCACCTACCTGACTTACGGACTAGTTCCTTTTTTAGGGATAAGTGTCCGCATAAATGGCGTTTGGGACATTTGTATACGGTACTGATAGTTTGCTAAAAACCCCTAAGGAAGCTGCTATTTTGGATATAGGTACTTTTAACGGAGCAAAACCGCAGTAATTTTCGCCATAACTCCAGCCAGTATAAATTTCTCTAAATTACTCTAATTTACCCGCAGACAACATATTTACGTTTAAGGCGCTTTAAAAGGATAAATTTGGTATTGGTAGGATGTTGGTATACATGTTGTAGACCAATTTATGGGATTTATTTTAAAATAGGATTTTTATTCATTTTTACCCATCGAGTTCATGTTTTACGTCGATAAGATATATATTAATAAACTGTAGTTTATTAAAAAGCTTCCTTATCTGTGCCCGCACTCGAGAGAGTGCCACCACTGTACTTTATTTGAGGTTCTCCTTTCTTTAGTGTCACAGCTAGCCTCATAGGCACCTTTGATGGTCATGCAAAGGTTTGATCCCATGACTTCCAGTTCCGCCGAGTTATTGATTGCCGCGAGACGGTTTTCGAGATCGACCTTTAGGTTCTTTCTGCAGAGTTCCCAGTTGATTCGTCGGATATCTATTTACGGCTGCACCCGCTTCGTTTGATGTTGATCCAATGTCAATCAAAACAAATATATCTATGGCCAGATAGCGATGCATCGTCAAACACCCAACAGCCTGATTCATTCATCGAACAGTTGCAATTTAATATTTGAAATAGCAATAACTCCCTCATTGTCTACTACTGAACGTACGTTTTGAATATTTGAATATTTACAAGACCGCCTTCACACGTCAAAAGAATCTAGCCGATGCGAACCATGTCGATATTGTTATATTAGAGAGAATGCTTAATTTCAGCTAGAGAGGGCTCTACGTCTTCCTACAAACTTAGGCCCCCTCATGAGAAACAAGATTTCAATGAAAATTTGTGGTGCCTTCAAAGATTGAAGAAAATAATGTACGCTTGAAATCAGGAGTCCGTGGCCTTGCGTCATCGATTTCTGTATCAATATTAGACATATGAAGACATACGCTAAAACGCTGTAACAACTATCAAGTGTGCGAAATCGATAAAAAAAACTTGTCTGACCATGGGTGCGTTCACCAGAACCAACTGTTTGCAAACCGTTTGCGCTTTTTATATAAGCATATTTACTGAACGCATTGCTAATTGTCAAACTGTTTGTAAGCGGTCGCCATTTTTTTAATCATAATTCAAACTAGCTGAAAATTACAAACATGTTGATCGGGCATGCGCATTTGTCATAAGCGCGCAATTTGCCTGGAAACCACACGTCAAATTTAATTTGAGTGAATTTTGAGAAAACCGTTTTGTATTCTTTTTGTACATTTCAATAAAAATATGGCAACCTTTCTACAGTTTAAATACATCCTGCTATACGAAATGAATTGAATTGTCCTATAGAAAATCAAGATGGAAGTATTAAATGCGTATTCACTGGATCCTTGAGTAAATGGTTATAGGTTATAGTGTTGCCAGGCAGAGTTTGATGGCCAGCAACCTACTAGGAGACGAGCAAATCGTTCGTGCCGTTTTGGAGCCTTCATAAAGCGCATATGAAGGGGTCAGTACAAGTCCAAATGAAATCGACAACACTCAGCCAGTATCAGTTATAGGTTATAGAGATACTTGGGTTAAATCATTAGTATACGAATAATGTACCCTAATTAGATTCGAAGAGAAGTTTGGTGTGGAACGATTTCACTACAAAGTTATTACTCGCCGAGTATTTCAAATTTGACATTCGAGATCCAAAAAGGAAAAAAAAATATTTGGTCAGAAATATAAGACGTGTTTCAAGAAATGATGTGTTACATGAAGACTTGGATCAGAAATTTCGGGATAATTATGAAACCCTTGTCCACAATAAAAAGAAAACTGGTCGTGGGAGGCTGAAGTAATACTGTTAAAAAATCTTTTTTGTCTGGCAACTTTGTCGTGGGCAGTATTCGTTCGCAGTTTCTTGCGTTTTTACGGATTAACAGCACCATTTATTGATAGGAAAAAGCTCTATCAAATGACACAAAAAGTAAAAATGACGTCCATAAGAAAAGACAAAGCTGATGATGGTTAACCGGAAACGAAACGTCAGACTAAAAATTTAAAACTAGCATCTTGTATATGGAAAAAAGTGGTCACAATTATGTGCCGTTTACTTAGGTAACAAATAAAAACGATTTTGTAAAATGTCATTTTTTTTCTGGATATCTCCGAAAGTAGTCGGAATTTTTTCAGTTTCAAAACGACATTTTGTTAAGTATCAAACTACTCAACTTTGCAACATGGAATGCTCCCTTCTTCATTCATAATTAAATTATTCGATTTATCTCTTACAACTTTAAAGCGCATTGTGCAATGTGCAATTAGACAATTTTTGGTCGTGATGTATAGGTACTAGTAATTTACTCCAATTTCACGCATAAACCTATACCTATGCCGATGGTTTAAACAAATATGCATGTCTTACAAACATGTTTGTGATTTTCAGCGAGTTTAAATTGCGATTCAAAAAATGGCGTCCGCTTGCAAACAGTTTAACAACCAGCAACGCGTTCAGTAAACGTACTTATGTAAAAAGCGCAAACGGTTTGCAAACAGTTGGTTCTGGCAAACGCAACCCTATCGTTCACCAGCGCCTAAACAGTTTGTGTTTGCAAACGTAATCAAAGCGCAAACACGTTTGGTTCTGGTGAACGCACCCATTGATTGGAAAATTGCATTTATTTTCAATAATACCATTCCTTTGGTTAGATTAAAGATTTAGGATAGGAGAATGTACCAGTAATTGTTTATATGATAAAGATGAATTTTAGATAAGGACCAAACTTAGCATGCTCAGGAGATGAGATTAGATAGTTAGTTAAATTTCCATCAAGTGAGAGGTATAAAACACATTTTTATTACTTAACTAGCCGTGAATAAATTAAAAATGAGCCCTATATCGCCCAAATCGATTCAGCGGTGTCGAAGAAGTACGTGTGACGGACGGATGGACGGGAAAGTGCAGCCAATAGCGATTTTTGACTTTGAGGAAAATACGCTAAAAAAGCACCCAAAATCCTAGTAAAATCTGTTATTCCAATTCTCTTAGATTTAATGGTTTTTAGGAAAAAAATTAACAAAATAACACAAATTTTTGGACTGTTGGGGTTCCAACTGATCCGTTTTGCGCTTGCAATTTATTTGGAGAAAATATTTGTTTTGGTCTTTACCACTTACCTCCTTTTTGACATGTTAGTGTTACAGCCTGTATACGTGAAAGACAGCGCTGCATCAGCACACCTATGGATTAAAAACTGAGCAGCAGCGTCCATTCGTTTATGAATTGCACTTTTGGGCGCCAAAAGTAGACTAGCCTTCGAAGACGCGCCTGACAAAAGGTGGTTAATTTCACCCCTAAGGAAAAAAACAGAATTCCGTCACGCAGGAGTTGCGCGCGTTTACAAGACCTTTTTGACGACATCAATTTGAAAATAATCACTTATAATTGCACAAGAGGTTTGTATTTTACCGAGTAAATTTGGGTTGTTTAGGTAATGAAAATCTGTTACCTAGTAATTAGACGAGAAAAACTGTCAACTAATAAAAATGCGCCACCGCAGGTGGAGCATTTTTAGGTTGACAGTTTTTCGAGTCCAATTGCTAAAAGGAAACAGATTTGAATTGCCACAACCCAAATTTACTCGGTTTAAATACAAACCTCGAGTGTAATTCGGCAGGACAATTTAACGAACAAGAAATTCACCAAATTAATCAATTATTGACAGACGTCAAACTAGTCATATGGGAAAGGATAATGCGATTATTGGTTCGAAAATGAATAAGTGAAAAAACCACTAGTGCATTTGTCGCTGGAAAAGTTGCAGGTAACTTTTGCCGCTGTCAAAGTGACAATTGCACTGCGGCTTATGCGATTTTTTATACATGAGTTGAATTGTCGGACTAAAATTGTAGCAGGAAATGGAAAAAACTGAAAAATCGCTGTTTGATTAGATTAATAAGTAATATTGGGGAGATATGGGATTTAATTTTAGATTGTAATTGCCTTTAGATTTTGTGACCAGTGTTTACGAACCCAGTAAATGTATAACCTTGTGTAATTGTGGCAAGCCGAGTGTGTGTTCTAAACATTGTTTGGGAAAATAAATGCAATGTAATTTTGTTTGTAAATCTAGTTTTTTGGCCTTTTGAATTCATTCTCATTGAGGAATAGTGGAATTGCTAGGCCACACAGCAACAGGTATGAATTAAAACCGTTATGGTTAAAATATAATATATAAATGTGTGATAAAATAGTCGTGGTTGATGAAAAAAAAAAACTTTGCCCCTTGTGCATGTAGCGGTTTTATACGATTTTGTAACAAATGGCTTTGCGCAGTTTGATAAACAATAAAAAATGACGTAGGGGAAAGAGGTAAAACCTAAGAGGGTAATTACGGGTCACCCCAAGTGTTGAAATCTATGACTAACAATGAAATGGATTATTTGTGACAATGCGTCGAATTTATTTGGACCTAACGAGCGATTAACGAGCTTGCTAACTTTTGATAATAATAACGGCGATTGTCTGAATCGAGGGGAAATATCCAATTATAGGATATCGCAAACGGCGACAATAACAATATTTTTTTTCGTCCGAACCGCCGCCGCGCCTCGCCATATGGTCAATTTGTTCGCATTTTGCAAACTCCAGATTCCGATATACACCAACTTAAACTTTGTTAAACATAAAACGTAACGCTAATCTGGCCACTTATAACTTATAAAAGCATGTTCGTACTCGTAATATACTTTTAACGTAAATTTACTTTGGGAAGCTTTTCCGCCAGATCAAATTCGTTTTAATCACACACTTTCCCCACTAACATTTCGTGCGCTCTTACGTTCTTTTATCGCATTAAGAACAAATAATCTCTACACTTTTTCTGATGTCTGTTACTGAAATGGGATTAAAACTGACATGCTTTTACTTAATTCGATTCTACATCGCGATTTTTAGTTTGCCAAAGCTCTCACCGTAAAACCCTCGGCGAAGCGTAGAATGCGAAAAAGAAAAAAAAAGCGCCCGTGTCCACACAAAACGCAATTTAAATATTAGATTGCTTCGATACACTCCTCCATATAATATCGTATATTATGTAAATATGAATGTGGTCAAACAATACACGTACATTAAATAACTGGCGGCGATAATGTAGCCACACAATAACATATTGAAGTATCTACTTTGTTTGTCGTAATACTCAAAGGGGTATATAGAAAGCATGTGTACGCCACAACCCCAACGGCACTAGAGGCACACAAGTAATTACGGGGCGTGATACATTTATAAGCCGAAATTACCTAACTACAACTCAATCCGTTTGATGGCCCTAAACCGTTTTAATGCAGACATCTATGATTTGTTACTTTCTAGTACATTATTGATGCCAATTTGGTTAGTGAAACGGGCGCATGCACTAAATTGAATATAGAAAGAGAAACCAAAGTCACTTTCTAACTATCAAATTTGAATTTATCCAGTTTAGGGTATTTCTCGTATGGTTCTCAAACTGCATTTCAGATTCTTCAAAGGATTCTTCTTGTGATTTTGGTTTTTCACGATTTTCAAGAGAGTACTTTTGAAACGAAAGGAAAATGTGAATTGTGTAAGGATTGTAACCATACATATTTAACAAACCATCATGTAAGTAATATTTATTCATTGAAACAAAAGAAGGCAAAAAACAACGAAAGAAGAGCTCTAATTTATTTCATGCTTATCGAGTTTTCCAAAATCAAACAGACATGTTGGTAATTCAAATGTCGTAAAGTACAAGGGCCGTTTGATAAGTCTCCTATTTCTTAATGTTCAAATGATCGAAGAGTTATTTAATGGTGACAGGTTAAACTACATTTCTGTGAGTGTGAGGAAAAGTATCAAGCATGTGCATTGCCAATCGTTTGAATGAGATCTAGTTAGAAATGGAGAAAATTACATTAGAAACTGACACGTATAGCCCATTAACTATACCTAATCTCCAACCTGACTGGCTCTCGCTTTCTGACGCAATTACTTGATCGGCGCCGCATCTGGCAACCATCGAGTTAAAAAAAACTATAAAGCAATAATTTATTGAGAAACTTAAAAGAACAATCAAACAACAAGATTTTGAAGAAACCAGCCCTTTAATAAAACCACTTTGTATATCTTATAATACTCAACTACTAAGATCGGGTAAAAGTTGAAACCCATAGTGGGATTTCATCGCAGTGTGACCACCCGCACGTTAGTGAGGTAGGTATTGCATTGGGGTAAAAAATGAACCCCCCCCTTTTTTTAACGGAAATACACGTTTTGAAGCACCAGGATTCAAATAAACTCTCGATGACCGCTGGCTGTCTGTCTGCGCAGGTGTGCGGGTGGTACCTGTGCTAGCCACACTAAATTGTTTCTGCTTGGAGATGGAACACCGACATCCCTTGCTAAATCGACAAACTCCATGATTTGCCAATGAGTGTTTGGACACTGAAGAAGGATTTCAGCCGATTGCGAAAGAATTGAGTGAACTCTATGCGTCATCTATAGACGGTTTCGTCTGGCGGGAAGGTGATGGCATCCGTTTTCTGAGATGCAACTATCTTGAAAAGAGTAAACAATCAACTATTCGGCACTTTTGGAACGTTTTCGGGCAGCAATCGCGGAGAAACGGCCCGATTTACCGAAGGAAAACATTCGCGCGCCGCCTTGTGTCTCAGAAATTGGTCGATTTGCGATTCCAATTTCCTGCCTCTCCTATTCGCCTGATTTGGCTCCGTTAAATTTCCATCTGCTGCAAAAACTATTAAGATTTTCCGTTTTGGAGAAAAATCTTCCACGAACGACTAGGTAAAAGGGCGCGTGAACGCCTTGTTTATCTTGATTTGTAATTGTAAAGTTGAATATGTGTTAAAAAATTTAAGATTACCTGGTAACAATTGCATTGTGTTATTATAAAAGTTTATCTCCGGTCAGAGCGATAAGGAGTTCGTGATCGCTGCCTAACAGCCAATTAAGCTGTAGATAAGCAGATGTTTACCGTAAGAAAACCGGTGGGAGTTTATCGAAGACGCAAATTCAAGTAAACGTCGTGAAATGGGCGTGTATAGCAGTCAGTTTGTTTTTGGACAGTCAGTCTTGGTGATTGTAAAGTTGCAATAGATAAAACTTAATGTGCTGTAAGAGATTTGACTTAAGTCCCATTCCGATAGGTGGTAGTGCGGGGCCGTTGCCTTGTTGTGCGGTGCGGGCTAGTGCTGTCATATTGACATTTGCTTTCACAATCACCACAAAATTGGCCCGCCTACACAAGTATGACCAATCAACGATAACAGCAACAAATATGTTGCGCTTCTATTGGTGCTTGCTAACTGTAGTGCAGAAAGTTTGAAGTTTACATACTTTCGGCACGCGGCTGCAATTCGTCTGCACTGCACATGTCATTGTGAATTGTCATATGGGTATATGCGTAATTCAAACTTTTAAGCCCCATTCACATAGGTGGTAGTTAGCAAGCACCAATAGAATAACATATTTGTTGCTGTTGTCGTTGATTGGTCATACTTGTGTAGGCGGGCCAATTTTGCGGTTATTGTGAAAGCAAATGTCAACTTGACAGCACCGACTCGCACCGCACAACAAGGCAACGGCACCGCACTACCACCTATGTGAATGGGGCTTTATACAAAGGCCGGACTGTGAAAAGTGTGTGTAGCTAGCTAACATCAAAATCAGTGTTGTAGAAATCAAGATTAAAGCGAGTTTAAAGAGAATCGCAGTTGACCGGATGTTAGGCTAATTAAAACATTAATTTGTTTCAATCGATCGACTGTTGCGTGGTATTTGTCCCTGGCCCAGAGTGTCATTTTTTTTACACCTTTATTGAATGTCTTTGTCGAATAAATCTGTTTTATCTGTAAATGATTAGCGTTGTGTTTAATCGAGTCCAAATTACGACCCAGGAGAAAGTTTCCAAGATATATTTTTCTATTCGTTCCCAGGATCACTTCAGGTGTTAACTCAAAAGTTGTTAAATAATTTAGTTTCTTTGGAATTGTAGGGGAGGTTGCTGAATTGCTCTTATTACTAAAATTAAATTCTTATCGAGATTGTTCGTAATATCAGATACCGGACGTACCTTGGAAATTTTGGAATTTATGTTACTATGCCCCTAAATCATCACAATGTTTATATAGATCATGCCCACAAATAATTCGGTTATGCGACTAAAGCAATACCAGAAGAAAGAAAAATTTACGTTTCAAGCGTGTCTAATAGCTTTATCTGGTTCTATAGTGTTGTATGGGTTGAGTGGAAGAACAGAATTGGAGGCGGTCGCCTCCACTAACTGAACTTCGCCCATTAAGTTGCATTACTTTAATTTTGAAATATGCCATTTAGTTTTTTTTTACTGTGATTGTGTGTATGTAACTTAATAAAAGACATTTTTATATTTTGGTTGTAAAGGAGGCGGACAGTGGTAGAAACTCGATTGCAGAGCAAAGCTAGTAAAATGTGCAGGATTGTTGGGCACTGTTCATGAAGTTTGAATCTTACAGTACTGAAAGGTAGCATCTTTTCATTTAGCATTGATTAATTGCACTGGATACATACTAATTTGCACGAAACCTATATAATTCACGTAACTTGCTTATGGTCTAATTGCCTCGAGATGAATGCATTTTTCATGAAGGGTATATAGCCACTGGGGGTATAATTGAAGGACATTACTTAATTGAATTGCGTTGCGCTCATATTCATTACTTTTTGGTACCTAAAATGTAACCTTTGCGAAATTATGTTTCCGACCAACGTTAATTATTATTAATTAAAATTAAGCCGTGCGAAATTATGCGTCCGGCTAATGGCAATTATTTGTAATTGGAAATAAATATATAAATTATGTTAAATTTTGCTTGCCTATTTTGTTTTTTTATATTTTAATGTTATCATTTCATGAATATACTCGTACATGGAAGTGTTTCACAGACATTTCTGCTGGTTTAAGGTAGTTGTAAAAAGCTTACTGCAGCTGCCAGTGAGGCCAGAAGTAAACCTTAAATTTTGGTTCTGTAAACCACAGGCCATTATTTCAGCCGAGTTCGCGTTTTCGTAGCCAATTAGTCCTGAGTACTGTCACATATCCATGCGTTGGTAGTAGACCGAAAAATTGGTTTCTACTAATGCATTAACTGAACCAAGATCCTGAGTACATCTTGAACACAGTAAATCGTCGCCGTAATAGCATTATTTTCTAATAACCCTCCTATTAATTGAAGGGTTTTACTTTTATTTTGTTTCAATCGTAGTCCCCAGTTGTAATGTTCGACTCGACGTCCACGTTTTGTAACGTTACTCAATGATTTTACACGAGATAGAACATACGTAATGCTTTATCATGTACCTACGTAGAAGTTTCATTACGTTTATAGGAAATGCGAGTTCTGAATATAATTGTTATCGTGTTTTGACGTCAGCGTTAGATTTATCAATTGTTAAGGCAAAGTTAAGGGAAGATTATTACAGGGTGTGAGTACAAGTTAGGGCATATTGTAGTTTTCGTTGCGTAGTTAGCGAGGGCGGAATTTTCCACAGGCTTGGTTAGCTTTCATTGAAAATTGAATATACAGGGTGTTGATAGAATGTAGGATATCTTGTGGATTTTGTGTAACGGTTGAGGTTGTATAAAATTTCATATGTACCTCTTCATATGAATAGTAATGACAGGTATATGGTGACAGAATGGTGCGTTTAAAAAGCGTAGGTTTTGAGATAGAAGGTCGCCGTCACAATTGCGTTGGAACCGTATCGGGGTTTTGATACCCAGAGCCGATTAAGATAAGAATAGTCGGAATCCATGGAAACCTTTCCGGTTGAGACGAGCCGTCAATTTTCATTTGTTCCATTGTTCAACGGGGCAACTGTAGGAAAGAGCAATGTGGGAGACGAGCAACGGTCGCCTTAGAGCTCAGGTTTTCCGATGATTTCGAAATAACCAAAATTATTTTAGAAAAAGTTAAAGTTAGCGGAGACGCAGGGGCAGTAATGCGAAATTTCAACTTCCAGGAAGTTAAAAGTGTGGTTGTATTAATAAAAGACCAAGTTTCAAGCGGGTCGGTATAAATTTTTTGTGTGGGTAAAATGAAGAACGGAGTGTCTAAATAAAATCCGGGTGAGCGACGGAGAAACAAAGCTCAGCAAGTTGGTCAGTTTGCAATATCCTATTCGTAACGTGTATTTTTCGTACGAGCGGCATATGAGCTGCCTTCAACCGCATACTACGTCAGTTTTTTTAACAATCATACCAACTGGAAAACATTTTAGTTCATAATTACACAACTTACAAATATGAAGCACGAACGGGGTGTCGTTTACATGGCAGATGTAACCAAAATTTGCGAATGAGCTAGTGTAGGACAGTTTTTGGTTTTGTGATATGGAACTTTCTACACGTATAGAAAGAGAAACACATGACCGTGCATTCTAATGACATCTGTCATTTTTATTAGAAATGGGACGCGGAGAACGAAAACAATAATATTTTCATGGAAACTACGAGACGTAAGCTTGCTATTTTTGAGGTCTAAATCAAATTCCGAATTTTCAGAAGCTATATAATGATTGGCGTCTGTAATATGGAATAAAGTTTTGTATTATACTCGATCGTAAAAGGAAAGCGTATAATAAATAACTAGTAACAATTCGCAGGAAGGTTATTTCAAAATTCAGTTACCATGTTTGTGATCGGCTTGTGCGATGGGTCAGGGGTTTTGATTGTTTTGTGGAGGCGTAGTATATCTTATTTTGCATAAATGCCAAATGTAATGTTTATTCATGACTCCTCAATGTTTATGTTAATTGAATACTGTTATGGGACGGATCTCAAAACCCCACATACTTTAAATATAATGAGAGGTTATGTCTGATCTATTTAACCTTAAGATACCCCTATATTATAATGAGACAGGTCATGCCCTAGTCTTAGTAATTAAGTTGATTTCGGTGAAAGATAGTGGTACAATATTTAAAATATGGGTGTAAAGTCACAATGAAGGGAGAAATAAAATTCTCCGACGTGTAGTACGGGTTGAACACTATTATAATGTGATTGTAAGATGCAAATTAGAAAAAAAAGCAAGAGAGAAAGTTTCTGGAAGGGGAAGCTATTTCTTTCTTCTTCCTTCACGCAATCAATGAAGTCGCTAGAGCTACTCTCGTGGTGGTGATAGGACAAGTGACGATCGCGTGCTATAGATTTCCGTTAGATTTGGCGGGAGTTTTGATTTTTGGTTTTGACTTGTGCAGTCGCTTGTCGGGTGTACCTGGGTTATGACAATACCAACATTTTTTTTTAATCTTAAATGTCAGTAATGAGTTGGTCGAGTCGATTCAATTTGGAACGTGTTGTGATTGTAGACGCCTTCTCCTTAAGAATTTATAATTTAAATGTATTTCATTGATTAATTCCTTTGTTACATTCCTTCTCAGTTTTACACAGGGAGGGTGAAAATGAAGTGAAACGTCAACGAGGAACCGAAAATATCTTCAGAATAGAAGCCCTTTTTGGTTCGTCATCTCTGTGGAATTTTGAAACGATGGCCTTCTACTATAATAGAAAATTAAATATCGGCAGAATTAAAACTTGTCGATCAAAATCAATTGACGATGCCGATTAAATCCCATTGATTAAATAATGCGTTTTACTCAATTGACGAATTCATCAGCAGATATAAACGTTAAGTTAATTTGTTAGCGTTTCGTTACTAATACGCAATAATTATGGCTTGTTAATCGATCAATTCGTTTATTTTTAACAGCTCATATTTGGCATTGAAGCTGTACAATATTTGATAATAATAATAAAGTGTTGCGACTTAAAATTCCATGGTAAATTATGAAGCTCCGGCCTTTTATACTGCCACTTCATAATTCAATGAGCCCGTTGCGTTTTCTGTTGGATACAATGTAAAATAATTAAAGTATTAAGTACATTTAATCTGCAACATGTAAAACGAGCAGCAGGAAATTGGAAACTAAATATGCCCGCCTGCATATTTTCATAGGGTTTGCAGTGGTCCTTAACCAGCAGTCGTACAACCTTCATTTATTCTCATCCGCAAAAGCGCGCGGTAATTGGTAATTTTTCAAGCTGATTACGATCGCCAAGATTAGTAATAAAGATCATAAATCCTTGGAGGGAATATGGCCGCGCGCGGATGAAAATAAGTTTTAAGCCTCCGCCGGAAACTACTTTATCGCTAATGCCTCTTCGGAACGTGTTTCGAGATTATTGACATCTGTCATCGCCACTTTACCTCTCTCTTCTTATCTTAAATTTCGTTATTGTGCAAATAAACGTATTTGGCGGGGTGGGGCGTCACCTGAGAAATAATCGAATTGGCCCCATAACGAGTTCTGGCAACTGAATCTGAAGATATTTACTAAAAAGAATGGGATTTTCGAAGTTACTCGGGCCCTTATTGAAGGTGACATGTTCGCAATAACAGAGGATAAAGTCTGATTTGAAGTAAGCCACGTGTAACTGAGTTCGCGCCGCGATTCCGACGGCATTAGCTTCGCTGAAAAGGGACTTTCCTTTTTATTGAAACTGATGATTACTGCCTGTAAGATATTTATTTACATTCACTTCATATATTAAGGCTTTACCCGATCATTAGTCTTGTCGGAATTGAATTTCGAGCTTTTGTCGAACCCAATTTCGAAAATGATATACTATCTTACCTGTACACGCGCTTCCGTTAAATTAATTTTCATCGCTAAGTCTTCTCTGGTAAATACGTCCGGGTAATGGGTTTGAGCAAATGCGTTTTCCAATTCCTCCAACTGTAACAAATAGTACACTCGGTATGGGCCCATCCTGTATGTGTTCCACTCACCTGTTGTAGTGTAAACGTTGTCCTATTCCTTCTTTGTTTTCTCCTAACGAAGGTGTCATCGTGAATTGCCGGATGGTAGGAGTAACTAGTATCTGCAAATAAAAAACATTCTACAGACAATGCGTTTAAAAACTCAAGATTAGTTACTTAACATTATTTATTGGCGGAAAAAGGTTAGGTTTGCGTTACGGCAGATGCAAAGTTGTGATACGTTGGTTGTTCTGGAAAAAATCGTGGGCGAACTTGGGTCAACCACCTGTGAATTACTGCCGGGTGGATTTTGTTTTGTGCGAAATTGGCATTGAATGGCGAGTAAAGATAAGTGTACGACCTGTAAAATACCGTGGGATATTTCGCGCCTGGAAGTGAGACAGGGTTAAGTATTAAACTACCTCTAACTTAGCGCAAAGAGCGTGCGATATTTACGTAGAAATTGCGTACGACCACGGTAGCGAAGTTTAAGGACCTGTAAACAAACAGTTTCGGTGGCTTTCATAATCGGGGGATAACTTGCGAATTAGAAAATATTACGATAAATACGAACAATGTGACTTATTGAGTTTCATCTTGTAATCCGTCGCGCGTTTGAAGCGGATGATTTTGCGCAAATAATTTTTTTTTCCGAAATGGTCACAGCAGCAAGTTAAGCAAAGTTGTGTGTTTTCCGTCTACGTAAAAAAAAGTTTGTCGAGTGAGCAGTGTAGTTAAGGTTCCCTGATTATTAAAAGTTAAAAGTTTCTAGCGTCCGAGCAGCCACCTAAAATTTTTTAATTTTATTCTTCAACCCAGTTTTGTTTGTCATCTAATTCTAGCGTGAATTTCGCAAACCTTGTGCAACCAGTTGGGTTATGAAGCAAAAAAATGTAAGTAATTTTAAACTTCTTATTTTATTTGACCACCGTCTGTGTGCGGAGTAATATGTCCAAACAAGCTTTGTAAGCTTTCCTTTCTTTCGGGTATTTTGTTTTATTTTGTTTCATTGTGTTTCGGGATAAATTTTTGTCATTGTCAATCAATGAATTGTGTGTTTATTCGTATCCATAGTTTTGATCTCAGATTTTTTCATTCGTGCCCAAAATTTATTTCAGGTGTTAACCAAAAGTTGTGTAATACATTTTTTGGAATTTTCGTAATTTTGCAAATATTTTGAACTATTTACATTTTAAGTGACTTGAAGCAGAAGTGCGACGATTTCAATTTTTCAAGTAGAGAGAGAATTAGGTCCACTCTCTTGGAAAGGATGGTTTAATAGTACTTTGTGTACCAAGGCGGGAAAGTGGTTGTTTTCCGGGGCGAAGGAAGATATGGCCAGGCGAGGCGCAGCCGAGGCTGGCCACTTCCTGAGGCCCGGAAAACAACTTTCGTGCCGTGGTGCACACAATATTTTTTATCCTATACACTTACATTTAAAATTAATCCCTCAACAACGTCCGACCGCAAGCGCTTGAATTTGGATTTGCTTTAACGCGTCAACGTGCACGCGTTTGTTTTGTTTATTTCCACGTTTCCTGCTGACTACGCGAAAAAAATTTTACGAAACGGTGCAATCTAAGTGGGTCCACGAGTATATTTTTTACTCGTAGATTTACCCCTTTCCCTTATAATACAGTTCAACGCAAATTCAAATTCTAGCGCGCTTGCGATTGCACAGTGCGGAGTCACCGAAGGGAGTCACGGTGCAACAGAGCAGAGGTGCAAGTGGAGAATACCGATCATGTGCGAACTGAGTTGACATTTCCGGCATTTCACTGGCGCGTGATTATTTCCTTAGAAAATAACGGGATTTAAGGGGTTGTAATTAATACCAGGCGCATTTGAAATTATTACTGGTCTTGTGTATTAACAAATGTGTTTTAAAATTGAATGTGTGTTTTCAGGGACAAAATCACACCGGTTACATTTTAAATCCTTCGCAGTATCCATGTCTTGTCAAATGTTAGATGCTTTTAAGACTGGATTTATGCTTGGCGACGAAAGCGCAATGGGCACACTTTAAATCCTTGATGATCTTGTATTTTAAAAAAATGTGTTTAATAAATAGATTTATTCATTCCTTACAGTCACACTGGACACATTTTAACTTCGGAGTAGTCTCGTATGTTAAAATGCTACTTATTGCGGATAAGCGGTGTTCTACTTACAGTGCAAAGTACGTCTTGGTGTTAAATGTATTGACACAGATGCTCGTTATTGAAAGTAAATGGGAGATTATGACTTCAGTTTGAAACGTTTGAATTGGTCACGTGATATTGGGAAAGTATTCAAATTCACGAAACATTGATAGGTATAGGTTCGCGGTAATTAAATAAATTCTTGAATTCAGTAAAATAAAGTGAACATAGGGTAAATTTAATTATTAAATCAGTGTTGACGATTTTATGTTTCTTATTTAATTAAAAAGAAATAACTTCTTTGACATTTTATTACAACCGCGCCATCTAGCTTACATAAGGCGTATTTTTTTCTCGCCTAGCAGACAAAATTGAATTTTCTCGCTCCATGCGTGCAATTGTCTTCTTTCGCGTCCTCACACAGGCGAGAAAATGTAAGTTTCTCCTTGTATAGGATAAAAACAATTTTGTGTGACGAATTAACCTTCGGCTCAATTTGCAAGATACTAACATTAATTTGTAGATATCCTACGAAAATAAAATCAAAATTACTAGTAAGATTGTCGGAATTTTTTTAAATTTTATATGTGGTAGTGGTAGTGATTCCTGGATACAGTCGTGACTTTGTGAATGCGTGTAAAAGCTGAAAGCGCCAGGAAGTTGGTGGACGTGACGCAATGACGGGGATTTTGCAGTCATGGTTATCAAGCATGCTCAGTACCGTGCTTTTTGCTGAATTTGTGGAAACTTGGCCCACGCCGGAGTTAAATCTAATTGGCTATTGGATCATAATTATAATTAAAGAGAAATTATAACAGTACCAAATATGAAAATTATGAATGTACTGTAACGTAACGCATCTGCTTTTATTTATTTTTTATCTATTTATTTATTTATTTATGCCTTTATTTTTGATTGGGCGGGGTTTTAGTCAAGGCTCCTCTACCAACCCAACCCACTATGCATTTACAAATATCCATGCCCGCACCCGGATTCGCACCAGGGACTCCTTGTATCGCAGTCCAGCTTCAACTGAACTGCGCCACGCGGGCCTTATCTCCGGTGACTAATAGACTTAAAGGCTCCTCGATAACGTTCTAGAAGGATCGCAACAGTCTGTTTTCTTTTTAACTTGTGAAGGAGTGTACCTTCGAAAGAGTAACTTGAGCTAAGGCGTAATTGGCTCAATTGTTTTATCTTTAATAGTTCAGTTAAGAACTCTCTGTATAGTAGTGCGCCAACAAGATAATTCTTTCGAAATGAGTTTATGAACCAACCTCAAACATGTTTCTTAGCTTGTAACGATTTATTTTCTCGATTACAAAGCATTACTATTGCTGACGGTTTATTTACTTTCCTCTTTCTGTCGAGAACCGTATCGAGTTACACTTTCTTATACACAAACAGCTGAGAGCGTAAGTTAGAATGCATTGAATTTTAATTGCCATCATGCATATTTATTTACCTCTGGAGATTGGATTCATTAAATTGGGGATTCCACAGTAATTAGGACGGATTCACCTATAACTCCTATAGTGAGGATTTTAATTGCGTTTTATTCTTCCTTATCGTAAGTAACGCCATTTGCATCTCGTGTAGTTATAGTGTACCTTTCTATAGGTTCGGCTGATATTTGTGTACTACAATTTTCCATCGACAATTGGTATGTACCGGGTGACTCAATAAGACTGTTCCTCGGCCATATCTCGGGAACCGTTCGTCGTATGACTTAGGGGTAAAAAAAATTATTGGGTAAATCGGTCATGAAGAATCGCTGGAAAATATTTTCAAGTTCTAACAATGACCAACAGCGGGCGTAAGTGCAATCTTAAATTTTAAAATTGCATTTTCTTTAAATTTCGCATAATAAACTAAAAAAAATTGTTTCACATTTTTAAAGAGAACCAGTTTATCTATCATTTTCGTAAAAACAAAAAAGTGATTTCAAAAACAAAGATGGTGTGGGGCGTTCAATTGTTTTTGCAATAATGCTCTTTTCAACGATATCAAATTTGTTACAATCGGTCAAAAGGTTAAGAAGTTAAGGCAGGTTATTGCAAAGACAATTGAACGCCCCACGCCATCTTTGTTTTTGAAATCACTGAGTTTTTATTTTTACGAAAATGATAGATAAACTGGTTCTCTTTAAAAATATGAAAAAAGAATGTTTAGTTCATTATGCGAAATTTAAAGAAAATTCAATTTTAAAATTTAAGATCGCAGTTACGCCCTCTGGTGGTCATTTTTAGAACTTGAAAATATTTTCCAGCGATTCTTCATAACCGATTTACCCATTAATTTTTTTACCCCAAGTCATGCGACGAACGGTTCCCGAGATATGGCCGAGGAACAGTCTTATTGGGTCACCCGGTACACTTTTAGGACATCAACGAAGGAGGGTTACCTTTGATTTCTTTTAGGGTTTTAATTTTAGTTCAAGTTCGGGCTCGAATTTTTAGTTCTGGTCAGGACCAGTATAATTTCAGATACGTCACCGTACATACGATTTTTAGTTCGACAGATGAATTTGGGTAACCTTCGATTAAGCACATCATTTGCCTACGAGTGCCGAAGCGTTTGACATGTCTTCTACCTGCTGATAACGAGCGGCCATTTGCTGTGAAATGACTCAACGGGCCATAAACGAGATTATATATCAAGGATCGATCCCCAATAGAGGAACCACTTCCGTAACACTTTAGCGTAGGTATTAGTTAATTCGTAAGGTAAATACCGGAGTAGTATAGAACAACATAAGAACTTCTGCAGATGCACCTCTAAAAAGCATTATGCGAGTGACAAGCCTGTTGAGGGCCCAGAACAAGAGAGGGATAATAAATAAATATAAATAAATAAATAAATAAATAAATAAATAAATAAATAAATAAATAAATAAATAAATAAATAAATAAATAAATAAATAAATAAATAAATAAATAAATAAATAAATAAATAAATAAATAAATAAATAAATAAATAAATAAATAAATAAATAAATAAATAAATAAATAAATAAATTTATTTGTGGAAAGTTATGATCCAGTAATTAGTTTGTTAATCGATCATTGTTGATTGGGGGTTTGTTAAACTGGGGAATTTCAATTATATAGTAACGTTACTAAGGTTTGTGAGTAACGTAAGTTATAATTTTAAGTATCTATGGGGATGTATTTTGTGTGATGCGTTATCCATTTGTGGAGACCTCATTATAATTCTTTTGTTTTAGCTGGTTTTTCTATAAACCTTAATAAGAATCTATTTTACTATTTACTTGCTTAACTCTATTGTATGGTGATTTTCAAGTAGGTATATGTGAAGCAAAGTTTGGTTTACCCCAACAATTGTATTACATTGTAGGTACATATTTGTAACATTATTTTGTTTTTATCTATTTAATTCTCTGTATAAACAGCATGTGAATGTACCTCCATTCTAAATTGAAATGTTAAAGTGCTGTAAAAATTCCTACAAGCATATAGCTGAAAGTTTACACGAAAAACTTTATAAGTGTCATCCAACCGCCCCCTAACCCCACACTTTCCACCTAAACAGCTAACGCCATCCATTTGGTTAAAACGTAAATCTACCGAATGACGCAGTTGCATAATTTTATAACACGACGCATGGTTTATAAAAAATGAATTTACTTTGGGAAAGGCAAAAGATAAATTTCCTAAAAAAATTCTTTCCAGAAATGAAATTAAGGGAGAGGTAGGTACACATAGAGTAGAAGGCGCACGATGTATATTTAATGGAAACTCAAATTTATATTTAAAGCGTATACAAAATTTACTAAAAATTTATGAAGATAAAATTTAATTACGTTTCTCATTTCATCAGTAAAGCAGAGCAACCACTTTTTGCAGAAATTACAGGTTCTCCAAACTTTAATTTCGGTTAGATGTAATTACATTAGCGCAACGTTGAGGATATATTAATTAAAATCTCATGTTTAATTCAGTGAAATTGTATATTTAATCGTATAATCTGCTCTGTTTCCCGCGAATTAAAACTGTGTAAACATTGCTTATTTCGAATTTATCAAATATTTATAGTGATTATTGATTTAATATTAAAACTCGGCGCGGACGGTTTTAAATTCGCTCGCCCCCTACTTTCCCAAATTAATTACTTCGCTTTGTTAAAAAGATACCAGCGTACTCAACTTAAATTGTTTGTGTATGTATAGGTAGGTATGATCGCAAATAAGTAGCTTATTTACCTTTTCAAAAGCGTTCGTTAATTATTTAGATAGTCCACCTTCAATTTTGAAGTATTTGGTGTGGGGGGAACGGGAACCTTACACGCTTATCTCGTTTCGCAGTTTCTGTCCAACGTTTGCGTGTAACTCGGCCATTTTGCGTCAATTAAGATTTATACTTTGAATCATTGTGTTACGGGACATAATTAACTAAAGGCAACGTCGGTAATTTATGTTAACGTTTGATGTGCAAGACGTAATTAGAAAATATTTTCAGCGCACCTACACTGAGAAAATGTTTGTGTTTACTATTTAGAGTTGAAAATGTACTCACTCACACTCTTTACTTAAAGATGTACATAAGATGTTACGAATTATGTAATAATAATAATAATAATAATAATAATAATAATATATCCGTTCTAAACAACTCTGAAATACAGACATTTGCGAGACTGCAGCCATCGATAGATACAAATAATTACACGAACCAAACACTCACATCCCTTCAAAAAGAATTCGACAATGCATTGTTAGAATTCTCAAACACTGACCCAACACAAAGACCACGAATACCTAAACAAAGTCACACTACAAAATTACGCACACTTTCACAAACATTAAATGACCAAATTTTACCAAATTACATTAACAATAACACAAGCTTTCATCGACTACACTTTGTTGTGTATTGCGGTGCGGTTGCAGTTTCTAGATGTAACGGTGCAAGAATCGCAATAAACAAACAACAGCACACAACAAAAAAACGCTCACTCCCGGCCTGGGAAAAACGCCTGATAAATCGCATCGATGATATCAGACGTGACTTAGGTCGGATTACACAATACATACAAGGAACTCGTTCTTCAAAACTAACACGACAAGTACAACACATAACTACAAAACTAAACAATCACACCACACGAGAACAAAATACAAACTATAACGAACATAGAGATACACTGACACAAAAACTATCAATATGCACAAACCGTCTAAAACGCTATAGGGAAACTGCAGATAGAAAGCGCCATAACACACAATTTAAACATAACGAAAAACTATTTTACAGATCACTAACACAAAACAGCACTAATGAAAAACTCATTCCACCATCTCTACACTCACTCCAGCAATACTGGTCTGACTTATGGACCAAAGACATTAAACACAATCCACACGCCCCGTGGATTACCACAGAAACCACACGCACTGAATACATTACCCCTATGAATAACACAAACATCACTACAACAGACATCATTCAAACTATTAATCACTTACATAACTGGAAAAGTCCAGGCATTGATAACATTCACAACTTTTGGTGGAAATATTTTACCTACACTCACTCTTACCTTGCACAACAATTTACTGAACTTCTTAATTCACCAGATCGCACTCCTGCATTCTTTACACAAGGTATCACTTACATGCTCCCAAAAGACAACAATACGCAAGACCCATCTAAATATAGACCAATTACATGCCTTCCTACAATATACAAAATCCTTACATCATGCATTACAAACAAAATATACCAACACTGTACTGATAACAACATTCTATACGAAGAACAAAAAGGGTGTACCAAGTATTCCAGAGGCTGTAAAGAGCAACTCATTATAGACTCTGTTATACTTGAACAATCCAGACATAACAAACGAAACATACACACTGCATACATTGATTACAAAAAAGCATTCGATTCAGTACCACACTCTTGGTTACAACAAGTACTCTCAATATACAAAGTCAGCAACAATATTACACAATTCCTCAATTACATAATGTCATGTTGGAACACTACGTTAACGCTTACACTAAACGACACAAAACTTATTACCGACCCAATACAAATTAAAAGAGGAATTTTTCAAGGCGATTCTTTAAGTCCGCTCTGGTTTTGTCTTGCTCTTAATCCACTTTCATATTTGTTAAACACTACTAACTTTGGGTACAATATTAAACACAACCACGAAATACATCACAACATTACACACCTGTTTTACATGGACGATCTTAAATTATACTCTTCCACAAGCATAAAACTTAATCACCTTCTGCACATCACCGAAACATTCTCACGTGACATACAAATGGACTTTGGAATCGATAAATGTAAAACACAACACATCACAGCTGGAAAAAGACAACTTTTAGATTATGAGCTAGAACAGGGTAATTTAATAAATTCCATGGACGAGAATGAAACTTATAAGTATCTTGGTTTTCAGCAAAACACACACATTAAACATACGAGTATAAAACAAACACTTATCACACAATACCTACAAAGAGTACGCAGTATACTTAAAACAAAATTACACGGTAGAAATACAATCAAAGCTATTAACACTTATGCCACACCAGTGCTTACATACTCTTTTGGGATTATACGTTGGACAAATACAGATTTAGAACAAATACAGAGAAACACACGTACACTATTAACAAAACACCATATACATCACCCTCACTCCTCTACTATACGACTTTACCTTCCTCGTTCGGAAGGAGGTAGAGGACTTACAGATATAAAAATATTGCACCAAACACAAATACACAATTTGCGACAATACTTTTATAACAAAACAGATACTTCAGTCCTACACAAAACAGTAACATATGCAGACAAATCTTACACACCACTTAACCTACACGAAACTAATATACTCCCACCTCCATCCAAACTTACATACATCACAAATAACATACAGACATGGAACCAAAAGCCGTTACATGGACGATTTCCACAAGAGGTTAGTCAGGATTGTGTTGATTCTATCGCAACGCACACTTGGTTGTCTGAATGTGATATCTTCCCGGAGACTGAGGGTTTCATGTTAGCAATACAAGACCAGGTCATTAATACACGCAACTATAAAAAACACATACATAAAGACAAAACAGTGACAAACGATTCTTGTCGACTCTGTTCACAAACATCAGAAACAATCCAACATATAATATCGGCATGCACACGACTTGCACAAACTGAATACAAACATCGACACGATCAGGTAGCTAAAATCATACATCAAAAATTAGCTCTTAAACACAATCTCATAACAGATAAGACACCATATTACAAATACACGCCACAGATAATACTTGAAAACAACACACACAAATTATATTGGGACAGGACACTACTCACAGACAAAACTATCCACAATAATAGACCAGATATTACACTTATAGATAAAACACAAAAATCCATTTGTATTATAGACATTGCCATACCCAACACTAACAACTTAACTAAAACACATGCAGAAAAACACCGCAAATACACCGATATAGCTATCGAGCTTAAGACGCAATGGAGAATGAAATCTACTGTTATAGTTCCCATTATTCTTAGTGCTACCGGAGTTATACCAAAGACAATACACCACAATTTACAACTATTAGGTTTAGACAAAAACACATACAAACATTTACAAAAAGCAGTCATTATCAACACATGCCATATTGTTCGTAAATTTCTAAACATAACACAAGATACTACAGACACAAATGATCCACAACGTATACAATATACATGTAAACAACAGCACTCGCTCACAACAAGGTACACAACATACTGTAATATCTCCACCTCTAACCCAAATAAACACACAAATACAACTTACCGAACAAACAAGTACCTAAACAAATGATACAACATATACTACAATCAGAGATTCACCTATGAAGCAAGCCACATTATCACGATCCATTAGTATTCAACCCAAACGCAAAAACCTAAACAGCACTTTGGACTCACAACATGACACAACATACTGTAATAATCTCCGCCTTTAACCCAACCAACCACACAAACACAACTTCCTGAACAAACAAACGCAATAAATACAAGTAACGCAACATGCACTACAAAAACAGGCCCACCCAATAAAGTTACACGTCCTAGCACAGTTAAAAAACACATAACTCTTTCTTCTCAGAAACACACTACGTTATCACAACCTACTCGTATTCAACCCAAACGCAAAGCCAAACAAACACTTACATAATAATCAACGCTACTTAATGAAATTGCTAAACTGGTAGGATTTTTTTTAAATAGCGTTGGCTATTGTGGTCATCAATAGCTATTTTGTTAAGTATGAATTACATACTATTCCTATATTTCTTTAATGTGTGGTTTTTTTTAAAAATTTAATTACTGTTATTTATAAAATTATAAAATTTGGAACTCGACCGTCGGTCAAAATAAAATAACCCCCCTTCGGATTTGCACGATTCAAGACCGTCTTGTAGATATACCAGCCAAATTGCGATTTATTAGTTTGGTTGGCACTTAAAAGTTGTTGCGTAATGCGAAACTGGCTAGATATCGGGACATCCATTAGATTGGTTTGCAGAAAACAGATTTAAGATTGTCCGGATGCCGTTAACGGGAGATTGACCTTTTTTCACATCATTTGTTGTTGGTGGTCACGTGGTAATTTAGTTGGTTACAAGTCGTGTTTAGCTTTTTTAATTTGAGTCATCCGCTTCTGCCCGGAGGTAAGGATTATTCCCAATTTGTGTTTGATTGTTTCGATGTGAGGTTTATTTATAGCGGTTATTGTTCCGGAAGCATTCGTAATAGGAAGCCGTGAAACTGATTCAGTAGCCACCTGTGCGAAAGATTATTTTCTTATCAAAACCCATTAACTTTTAACACATCTGTGCATAACACATAAACTTTAAATATAAGGAATTATATAGAAGGAAACACACCTGCATTTTTTTTCATTTCGCAATGTCTCATCAAATTAAATAAAAGCAGTAATTGTAAAAACAGTTACGTTAACTAAAATGATTGATTGCCTCGAAATAGCAATACAACTACTAATGCAATTAACATAATTACAATCGGACTCGGACATGTTGCATTAATTAAGTAGTTTTTTTCTCTATTACTCGTTACTTGAGTGGGCAATTATCTTGGACGACCTAAAATTTTGCTATCAGTAGAGGATTTTCTTGTTTAGTCTATCACGTTAATGAATTGATGCTGCGGAAAATTGTATCACTGTGAACGAATAAAGTTTAAAATATCGAACGTCCCTGTATATCAACCTGCGTTCAATTACCACTGCGCTCATTTCGCTAATGCGCGTAAAAGTTTATCGTCTCGAGTTCTATACTACATCGCGTGCTGATAACGAAATTACATGTTACAAGATAGAATTCTGTATATATTGAATTATTTTATCATATACCGCAACCAACTTTCTATAACTTGAAGATAACAACTTCCTGCACACTCAAGCTGGTGCAAAACTCAATAAACGTAACGTAGTTGAAGTTATACATTGTTATCATGTTTTAACAAGAATATACTTGACAAGTTGCCGTAACTCTGACCCTCGGTCGCTCTTTTATTATTTGATTTCGGGTTTGAAATTGTTATAACACAATCCCGAAATGTGTTAGTGCTCAGATGGTTTTAGTATCGGTTTTTATTTACTATCACAATACTTTCTCTTCTCAAGTTAAACTTTTTATACCACTGGTTAGCTAGTATAACAATGAATTCATTATTTCCAGTGCTTATATCTTTTGTACCCGGTTAATTCCAGACTCGAGACCGAATCGATCCGGATTGTTTAAACATAGACACTGGTAATTCGTTTATACTTCGAGGATGGTTACCAAATCCTAGGTCTCGTATAATGAATGGCACCTTTGATTTTAAAGTTCCAATGCGATTACCCAAAATTAGATGATTCGATGGTAATTGTCAATATGATAATCTTTGAGAGTTAAAAATTTCCACTGTAGTCGTAATTAACGTAATAGTTTGTAAGCCATCAATTATCCTCTGTGAGTGGGGGCCACTAAAAACTTTCATTCGGAATTTGACGTGTTGGTCTTTTGGAATTTTATCAGAGTCGGGTTAGGATCTCCCTATTACCTCCTATATGGCTTCACTTGCTTTGGTCACGAGTGCCCAGTATATGTACATATGTATCCATGACCTAATTAATGTTATTCGATATGAATGAATGCTGGGGCCTTAGGGTGACGTTTAACCGTTAGCTTGAACTACGTTTGAAAATCGTATAAGCAACTCTCAAACTTCACCTTGTAATTCGGAAGGTCACTACTAGCGACTTTTGAGCTTCACCTTCACTAACTTCCCATAGACATCACACCAGAAGGTGAGCAACTATTAAACTTCAACTTGAACTACCTTTTAGGGGCAGGTCAGCGGTGGGAAACCTTTGATCGATAGACCTACTTTCCAAGACCTCTTACCTTCAAAGGGACCTTTTGAAATTTTCATTTCCAAAGTCATTCCCAGGCGCCGAACAACCTTTGAACTTCACAGTGAACTATTTTCAAGGTCACCTTCAAAGATTGATTGCATTTATCGTTACGTCAGCGTGAAACGCCAC
Source organism: Photinus pyralis (assembly GCF_008802855.1). Lineage (NCBI taxonomy): Eukaryota > Metazoa > Arthropoda > Insecta > Coleoptera > Lampyridae > Photinus > Photinus pyralis. The sequence goes on along the minus strand of NW_022170819.1, from coordinate 32,679,718 downwards.
TATAACAATCAAAGTGCCTTTTTGAAATTCACCTTGATCTACAAGAAATTGGACCATTGCCGTGTGATGACCTTGAAGATGAAATACGACACCACAAAAAATGGAATGACCTTTGGTGGCAAGCAATCTTTGAACTTCACCTTGACTTGCTGTTCAAAGTTACAGGTCTCTGGAACTTTATCCCCAACTCTTCTCAAAAGTATCGTCTGATCCGGCAGTACTATCCGAGCTGCAGCCTTGACCCCTCTCGCCCCTCTTATGAATTGTTCCTCCTTTCTTCGTACTAGATGCCATACCGGATCTTTTCTTCAACTTCCATCAAGCTGACTTCTGAGAAGTGACCATAAACTGTCTTTGCGAACATGATTTTCTCCTCACATCATCTCTGTTACTCTGTAACTCGACTCTACTGATATTCTAGTAATCCCTGCTGAAACGTTGTGGTAAGAAGCCACATTAAATCTTTCGTGCCAGGCGATTCCAAGTCGTAAAACGTTTTTTTATCTGGGCCTTCAAGGACTCTTCCCCAAAGAAAGCAAATATTCCCATTCCACAATATGCATGACCTCCTGGCAGTCCGATTTCTGGGCGAAATGGAAGCTCATGAATTCGTACCTTCTTCATGACGGGCAGATGCTTGTACATTACTTTCCACGGTGTACGGATTTTTAGCGCATTTTTTAACAATTAAGAAAAAATGTCTTATTGTTTGTGCTTTGTCCGTCCGTCCGTCCTTCCGGACCCACTTCTGCCGTTTTGAACCATTTCTAAGGGAATGGTCCTAGAGTCCCGGAATTTTTTGCAATAGGCAGCGTATACCTTCAAGGTGTGCCAGATGGCCGTCAAATTTCGCTGTCTTGGGAGGGGGGGGGGAAAGAGGGGGGTCTATGAATTATTTCCTCAGATGCTGTTTCTGAAACTCAAACGTGCATACAACAACTAATTGGTCTCAGATTTTGTATACGAATGCCTTTAATGGTCCCAAGTAAAAGTTCTAAAATATAGGGGGGGGGGGGGGGGGTAAACGACGTTCTACTCTTCATGGTATTCTAATAAAAAGTCTCACCGAAATAAATTAGTTTGTACAAGTATAACTTTCCCGCGCTTCTTTCTGACTCTTTATAAAAAGAGGGCGGATGGGGTGGGGGGGGGGTGTAGAACTGGTTTTATCCTTCATGGTACTCTAACGAAAAGAATTAATTTCTACCAACCATAGTCATCCTCGTCGATCTCTTATCTCTTATATCCCAACTTTTTGAAATAAACGCTACCTTAGTTTCTAGAGGATATACCATTGGCTACAAGACAGGCAGTGTAATGTGGTTTATGCATGATGGTGCACCAGCTCACTTTAGTGTAGTTTCTCGACGGTTTTTAACAGCAACATGCGAAGATCGCTGGATTGGTCAAGGTGAACCGCACTTAAGGTCTGCTTGATTCCCGGATTATTTCCCATGGGTCTATCTAAAATCATTAGTTACACTAGGCCAGTAGAAGATGAAAACGAATGAAATCATAGCTGGAGTTAGCCATTTTGAATAATTCTTGTAGTTTAATAAGTGACACATGTTGTTGAAAAATGTTCCCCCTGTATCTTAGCAACAAAGCACTTTTTCAAAAATCATCAAAGAATTAAATAATAGATCAAACTCCCTGTATATAGTTAGGGACGATAATCTCCATGTCTCCAGAAAACCGATTTTTCATCAAGAGAACTATTGGGTCTACATGTTCAAATTAAAGTAAAATATTTGCACTGAAACAGGCCTTACTGACGACTTCCCAGTAGAATTCCTATTACAGGTCGGTATTTTTGCCCAAAGAGGACCAAAACGCAATTTTTTGAATACGGGATAGTATTTTCAGTCGCTTCCTTTGTAACCGGTAACTTTGAAACTTTGCCGGCCTGTGTGATGGCGCGTGGAGTAGAAGCTCGACTGCGGTACTAAGAGTCCCTGGTTCGAATCCGGGTTCGGTGTGGTTTGATAGAGCAGCATTGGCTGAAACCTCGCCCACTTATAACAAGAAGTAATGTGTGATTATGAGCACCTTTCTAATTACCTTTCTGTAAGATAGTAATAAAGCGACACGAGGAATGCCTCAAACGTTTCACATAGAGATTATTTATGGCAATTAATTTGTCATTACACGCAAGGCGCGTTCCCCTTTCACAACATAATCATAGTCAAACCTACTACGATTCGAAGCATTCCATTAATTCGTTAAAAAAAACATTCGATACAGGATTGGCAAATAAATTAAATCATTCAGTACAATAGCGTTTAATAATGGACTCATAAATAATTCGAGATAATTTTGCGCGAAATTATGCAGGCTTAGGTCTAATTACACGTTATTATAATGCAATCCAGCCGACAATAATGACATCATTTTCAAATCGATTAGTTTGAATGTTTATTTGATTTAGTGGAGGGTGATATAGGTACGTAACAGAGTGACAACTTACATGGATGGGTTGGCGCGAAAGGGTAGTCCAGTTGTGGTATTCTTGGTTGCGGAGTGGCACCTGGATGTAACGTCGGCGGGCAATGGTAACAGAACATGCCCCTTCCACTCCCTCCCGTTATCTGTAATATGCAAGAGAATCCTATTACAATAAATAACATAGGGATGAAACTAAAGTTAGCCTAATAGTATAATAAAATTTGATGCTAATAATGTGCGACTTTCACCAAAAGAAAGATTTACAATTGGTAAAATTGGTATCCACTACACTTAAAATTAGCACAACCTCTGCTAACCACAGTACGAGGGAAATCCATTCGTTTATATTTCAGAAAACATTTAAATATGTAAACATCTAAAGAATCCAAAAACAACCAAATGTTGTAATGAAATGCTGCTTTTGTACTGAAAGCGTAACATAACATTTATCGATGGTGGATATTGTTTGCTATAACGAAAAGAACATCTTCTCTTAAAAAATTGCATTAGCAGTTTTAGTTTTTTATTTTATAGCACATGTAAAATTGACATCTTAATAAGTTTGAATGAGTAGGCTAAGCCGCTCCTTAACAGTAAGGATAGATAAAATGAAACAGATGACTGTGCATTCTAATGGCATCTGTCATTCTTATTGCAAATGCACGATATAAAATGACGTTCAGAACATACGACAATTCTGTTTCTATGAAAACGATCGCGACGGCAGAACCTAAGCTTGCTATTTTTGACGTCTCTAAATTAAATTCAAAATTGTCAGAAGCTTTTACAATGATTTATATGGCTTCTGCTAAAAACTCGGCTCTAAAATAAAGTTTTGTATTATACACGTCGATAAAGGGAAACTAACCATCTCGTGAAAGTTTTCCCTCAATGGTTAAAATATCCCTTTATCGTCTTGTAACTATTAATTAATCACATTAATAGTAAAGGAGTCGTCTCCAATATTTTTCAAGAAACTACAAGGATTTTTCTAAAGCCTTTTGTCCATTATTGGTCTTTACAATAATTTGCGAGCCTCCGCCAAATGTCTTTTAAGTGTTTGAATGATCTCAATAGACTTTTAGTAGGCTTTAAGAGCCTGTAACTGGCCTTGTGAGAAACCTTAAGAGTCTTTCAAAGTATTTCATTTATAAATTACAAATTAACCGGCCCGTGTAGCGCAGTTCAGTTAAAGCTGAACTGTGGTGCTAAGGGTCCCTGGTTCGAATCCGGGTACGGGTATGGATATTTGTAAATGTATAGTGGGTTGGGTTGGTAGATCCGCCTTGGTTGAAACCCCGCCCACTCAAAAATAAAGTCAAAATAAAATAAATAAAAAAAAAATCCGTAAGTAGAATTACATTAGGAACTCTTAACTCTTACTTAAGAAGTAATGGTTCGAAGGCTTTCAAGAGTCTCTAAAAGTCTTCTACCTACAGGTCTTTAGAAAACTTTAAGAGCGTTTAATGGTCCTCAAAACTAAAAGTCTTCAACCGACTCCGAGAGTCTTTTAAAGGCTTTTTAATTGGGTTTTTCAGGTTTTGGAAGTACTTAAATGCCTTTGACGATCCTTAAACGCCTTAGAAGAGTTTATAATAGAAAACCCGATTTGGTGACCATCTACGATGTTATACGGGTAAGTGTAACGATAATCGATAATCATCGGGTGTGATTATTTTTTAAATTAATCGCTTACTTGATTGATCGATTATTTGATTAATCGGATATTTGATTGGACGATCATTTGATTAATCAATTGATAAGTATAATGGATTATTTAAAATTTGATTATTATGATGATGCAAACCTGTAATCGCCCAGTACTATAATTGAGGACCGTAACTGTTGGGGTTAAAGCTCCTTTTCCGAAGCGCGGGGGGGGGTGGGGTATTCCACAACCGCGGTGCTACGTTCTCGTTTCAATATAATATAGAACCATCAACCATCAATGTTTGTGGTGATCATGTTCGGGGGAACCTAAACTCCCTCAGGGACAGGAGCTTCGAGGGTTTTTCCTAAAAAATGATCACAGATACTGAGTACTGTGAATATCATGAGGGTAATATACATCACCGGGGGTCTGGGGGGTATAGAATATCCCCGAGGAATCCCCCCCCCCCCATTCCGGCAAAAGAAACACTCTTCCCTGGGAAAAGTAATGGCAAGTGTACAGGACCGCAACTGTTAGGGTGGGGATGATCACCGGGGAGCGATCAAAGCTCCTTCTCCTGGGGTGTATTCTAAACCCCCCTCACCGCCCGATGTTACGTTTGCGTTTCAAAACATATAGAACCATCAATACTTGTGTTTATCATGTTCAGGGGAGCTCCCCCGGGAAAGAAATGGTTATCCCTAAAAAATGATCACACGTGCTGAGTACTGTGAACATCTTGAGGGGAGTATACATCCCCGAGGGGAAACTTCGATGACTCTTCTTCGAGAATGGTGATGACAAGTTGGGCAACAAAGATTAATCGATTATACTCCAACGTTTTGATTATTCCTTTAAATTAGTCGATTATTTGATTAATCGATTACTTTATTAATCGGTTATTTGATTAATCCATCAATTCATTAATCAATTAATCAGTATAATCGATTAATTTAATAATTCAATAATTTTCAAAACTTGGCACCACTAAAGGCATTTAATAATGGATTCTAACCTGTAATCGTCCATTGCTAGTCAAGAACCCCGATTGGCTAGAAGAAATGAGTTCTATCGGTGGAGAGGGCGTAAGCCACAGAATGGGCGCGAATTAAAAAATCAATAAAAGGTTTTCGCCTTAAGGGAAGTAACTTTAGGCGAATTTTCCATGAATTTGATTAGAATAGATTAAAATTGAGCGGTACTTCTCGAAAGGTTATGTAACGTAAGAAATTTCACATTCTACAATTTGCGCACGCGCGCATCCGGTCGTTACAATATGCGATATGCTTGTCTATACTAGAAGCATCCGTGGTCAAAATATTGCGCAGCCTGGGCATGCGCACATTAATCGTCAAGGTTGTTCTTGGTTGAGGTGTCAGAGCTGTAAGCTACCAAATTCAAAAAGAACGAACCAAATATTTTGAAAACTGTACAAATACGTACGGACAGACGAACGGATGTTAATACAGAAATATTCTTTTAAATAAGAAACTTACCATTGCGCACACCCGATGTTTAAGATATGCGATGCGTTAGTCATTACTAATCGAATCTATGGATAAAATAAAAAAGTTGAGATTGCCCAGTTTGCGCATGCGCACATCTGATTTTTACAATATGTGATATGCTTGCTTTACTAGAAACATGTCGTTAAAATTAAAAAAAATTTCCATTGATTCGTTACCGTGCCTGTCTTTCCCAAAAAAGTTTTTTTTAAGATAGGCACGATAATTTGAATAATTAACCCAAATAATGATCGATCCATCAATACAATATAAGAAAATTGACATAGCGCATTTTACACAGGCGCAATGTAATCGTAAAGATTTTTCTTGGTTCAGGTGTCTATAAGCTACCAAATCAAGAAAGAACGACCTAAAATTCTCAAACGGGCGGACGGACGGACAGAGAAAGTGGCGATAACAGCGCCTTCCAACATGAGTTAGAAAATGAGCTAAAACGAAAAGCATCGGCAATTAGGTTGTTTGCAGTCGTGAGATAATACGTGTTAAGCCAAGAAAGAGTTCGTGTCGAGCGTGAAGTCGACCACCTGTAAGTCGGCGAGGGTGGATTTTAGTTTGTGTAAAGAATTCTGTTTAAGCCGCGGGCGTTGCAGTGAATTAGAATTCAAATGAGAAATTGCGTGTGAGTATGAGAAATTTGAACAATGCGTGAGTAATAACAACCAAAGTTTTGTCATTTTTAATAAGCCATTGACTTGACTACGTATACGTCGTGACCGTTTAATTGTCTGGGAGAAATTATTAGCGCCCGTCTGACGGCCGATAATGCAATCTTAATGTTTGTGGAGTGTAATGGTCAAGTCAAGTTTCGTCAATACTAACAACGCATAAGTTCCACTCGATACTTTCGCAATAAGCTCAAATTCTGATCCTCGGCCTTCAGCGCCCGAACACGTTTTAACCCGGCGTCAGCAAGCGCGGCACCTATGCAGTCTGATTATAGGAAACTTTTCTATTATTTTTTGGATCCATGTCCGATTAATTCCGTGAGAGAAGTTGGTAGCGTCAGTCTGGCGGGAGATAAGCAAAATTAGCGGGTTATATGTGTCAGTTTCTGATGAGTTAGATCCGTTTCGTGACGTAGCATGAGAATTGATTACTCTGGGTTTTTCACCACAGAGATTTCTGTCCAATTGCTTTTCTAAACGTGGAAGAGGACGAATTTTATTGGTTGAACGAGCTAAGATGGCTGCGGAGACCAATTAGTAACATTTTGAAGGCGTATTTGCAATATTGGAAAAGTGGGATTTGAGCCGAGAGCAATACCTGTGCCGCACGAACTAGAGCTTTCAAGTGGATGTTAATTAAATGAATCAGTCAATTGCGGAACGTTTCAGTTAAATAAAAAAGTGACTCTAGGAAATCAATTGCAAAGTAAATTTGATCCGTAGTATCTAAAATTAGGGACGCTTGCCGATATCACCCACTTTGCACTTCGTTATCCGAAAGACGCTTTAATGGTGCAGTACGCGTTTAACCATTTCCGATGGAAAACTAATTCGTCCTCTTCAAAGAAATACCAGATTTTTCCACGTAATGAGTTCCAAGAGTGATGTCCTTCAGAAAACACGTTCGCAAAACCATTCTGTAATCGAGCTGGAGGCGCAGAGAATTTCACTATCGGTAAACCTGTAAAACAATGTAGTGGCATCGTTTTTATAGTTGTGTATTAAATCCATTACCGTGAGTGTATGGGCAAAAAGGATCTAAATTGGAGTTTTTAATAGTGAAAGAGGGAACCTTAAGGAAGCGGCCAGTTCACATTTAAATTATGTGAAATTGCCTTTTACCATTGTCCGCCGCTTAAAACCATATCCTAGAGCCAATTTGCAATAAATTGGTTTGATATCGAAAATTTTAAACCATTTAGTTAATTAAAAATATTTATGAATAAGCAACCTTAAACATCACAACGGAAAGCCACATTAATTTTCAATTAACTACCGCTAAGCTCGATAATTTTTCTGTAATTAGCAGTGAGCACCGTGTACTACACAGAATATATTGCACCAAAATGGTAGCCAAATTGCGTAAGTGGTGAAAATTTCAATCGACAACCTTGACCGGACAATGACAAATTAACAGCACAAATCTGAAAATTACCAGGTCAGTTGTAAATAAATTAAATAATTGATTAAATTACGATATAACCCAAATAGTACATTATAACGGTCGGTGTAGAAATATTCGGTCCTACTGGCATTTAGTACTTTGAATAATAAAGAGGCGCCACAGCAGCTGTACACGGAACGAGATTAAGTAAAGTAACATGAGTATATTAGACGATGTATAATTACATGTATGATGACTGTCTCGCTTGTGATGTCACGTATCTACTTAATGTAGTTAACTTAATCAAAATTAATTTGCTGTTAATTTAACCAATGCGACCGACAGTGTAGGTTTTATTTAATTCAAAACTTCTCTCTACTATGCGCTCTCTATAAATTAAACGTTTTCCAAAATTGACTTAATTACATTATTTTGCTCACTTTGACGATAGGGATGCTACCATAAACTTGCATTGCGATAATTGTCAGAAAAATGTCAAGCAATAAATAGAAGATTGAATTGTTGGCCACAGTGAAGGCTTTTTAATTCAAGTGCGAATCACTCAGTAACTGACTATATTTTTGTAACTTTAGCATCTAATCAGTCCGATACTGGTTCTCGGAATGAACGTTGCCGGCGGACCCGTAGCGAACTCTTCGGTACAATGGAAAACTGCTTAAGCCTATTAGATGTCGGCTGTATGTAGGGTTGAGAATGATTGGTTCCTTAAATTCGTCTTGAACTTGTAGACTCCGAGGAAAATTTCGAAGATAACGATCCGTTGGGGTTTGTTTTAGAAGTGGCGTCTGATACTTCAAAGGCACCCAAGAGGCTAATAGATATTAAAAAAGCAGCCTTTAATATTATTAAGGAACTTTATTAGCCTTTTATGATTTATGTGGGTTTTTTAGTCAGCTTAGAACAGTTTTAAGAAACCTCCAGAACGTTCCAGATGTTATTAGGAAGTTCGATGTGACTGCGTACACAATTTTTAAACATAATTTGAGATTTGACATTTCTTCATTTACATAAAAATTAACCTGTGATTACTTTTAAATTACGCGGCTGATCAATACTAATGAAGTGTCAAATTTGACTAGTTTTTTCAATATTTATAGCAACTTTAATTATGATTTTATGAAAAATTTGTCGAATATCATTTTATACTAGTATAATATCGCAAATGGAAACCTCCACTATTACTTCCCGTTAACCCGAAATCAAAAGATGCAACTGTTGTTTTTCAAATGCAATGCCGATGTTTTTTAAGATCTTTGAAAAGAGCACACAATTTCCTGTACGATAACATAAAATATGCATATGGTTGATATACAAAAAATGGAGAAATTCGTGATTCAATATTTACAAAATGTATGAAATCTAGCATGCTGTGTGCCGTATCTCACAGAGAAGCCCTACATCAACTTATTCAATATTTCGTTTTGAAGATTACTTTTGCGCGATACGATGAACCCGTGTAACACAACAGACACCGCGCAGCCTGACAGCACACGGCATGCTAGATTTCATAAATTTTCTAAGTATTGAACCACGAATTTCTCTATTTTATTGTACATCAACCATATGCATATCGCCAACAACTTTTCATATTCTTTGCAATAGGCTTTGTTGGATTTTTTAGGTAGCCACTTTTCCTCTGTTTCTGCAACAAACCAGTAAATGGACGGTTTGCCATAAAATTCATTTTATTTCTACAGACTGAAACAAATTTCAAGTGACATTTCCATGGCAATCATCAAATTTACAATAAGCATCCCACTCAGACATGTATTCGAGTGGAAAGGTGATATCATTTTATTTTATTTCCCTTATTTTTAAATTATATTGTATTGTAGGTATAATAAGAAATAATTGGTCATTAATGCACTCACTTGCCACGTAACTTGCTACTTGTGCGTGCTTTAAAAACATGATTATACAATTGTTTCGTAATGTACTACTATTTATGCGTTCAAAAGAGAAGAATTTCAAGGCTTCTACAAACTTTTTGGACAACCCTTAGCTCTTTATGGACAACCCTTAGCTCTTTAAAGTTTAAAGCTGTTTGACTCTTAAAGCCTCTTCAATATTAGCCCTATATAAGCTTTTAGAAGCTTTATAAAAACTGCAAAGCAGATGTGCGGCCTACTAGTAGGGTACTGTATTACGAATACAGAAGATCCGGGTTTGATTCCGAGACTTTCGAGATCATCCTTGGCGTTTTCTGATCGGCGAGGTTGACTTTATTGCTATGATAACACTCATAGATTAAAGTTCATGGAATTTTACGCTACAGATGGATCGTTTTTGTTAAATTATTGGGTTAAATAAATGTGCGAAATTGTTGCTCTTATTTAATGCGACAACATTTTCAAATGCTTCTTTGTGTAAAATTTGTTTATCTTTAAAGGTTATTTGTAAGATATCATTTGTGTATAAAATGAACAGTTAGGAGAAGACAACAATTGATAACATTTTGATAACCATGAGAAGTGTACACTTTCATAAATAATGCGCCCCACCAAATGCGCAAGTGATTTACAATAACACGCGGTTATAGAAGGAGATTTTAGAATGAAAAAGGAAGACTCTCAGACTATCAGCTTTGATGGGAATGGCAGTCCTGACCTTTTTGCGGGGTTTGTATATGAACCCGGTAAATTTTGAGTCTCTGGTTAATTTTGGCAATCCGAATGGTTATTTATAAAATAAAAATTTTACGAAGGGATTTCGAAGTCATTTTTACGAACAATGTGGCGAATTCGTGTAAAAAATGACCCCCCACGTTTTGGAGCACCAGGAATCCGAAACATACACAGTCTCGATTATGTCGATCGGTCTGTCGGTCCGTTGATCAGCCTGTACTCCCATTTCCAGCTAAACGGCTGAGCATAAAAGGGCAGAATCGCGCAATTAGTATCTCTGAAATTACGTTTGACATTTCAATATTTTGTAATCGATTTTTCAGGGGGTGTAATATTTCAGAGGCGAATCTTGCGGGGGAGAATTTACCGGGTGTGTTTTTTTGGGTTAATATTACAGGGAGAGAATTTTGCGGAGCGAGTTTTCCTAAAATCGAAACTCATTATTGCACCTAAAATACAATAAGTGCGATTTCAATTAAATTTTGGTGATTGGAATGGTTTTAAGGGTGGTTTTCCACAGGGTTTAGAGTTGAATTTCTTTCGATTTGCACGGTTTTAAGAGTTCACTATCTATAATGCGCAAGCTTAGAATGCAGGGCACTATACAATACCATGTGCAATTTGAAATCAACACACGCCGCTGATCGGCCAGCTAGCTCCGTTAGCCAAATAGTTAACAGCGTAGAAAGATATGCTCTTACTCAGAGTAGTAGGTAAGTGAATTAAAAACTTTGACAACAGATTATTATAAAAGATTCCAAGTAAATCTCCGCTACTGATACTTACTGGTGCTTCGATTCAAGTCTTTCAGGCGCCACCTAATTCCAATATCAATTTTATCTGCAGCCACCGGAATTAAGAAAGGTAGCTTCAGTATAAAAAGAGTCAACAATTGACCCACAAGGAAAATTATTGTTTATTAATCAAAGAGTATGCAAAAATTTAAAAAAATGAAATCTTCCCATGAACTATTAATACAAAAATTAACCCACCAACAACCCCTGAAGTTATGTGACACTTCGTACCGCCAAGCAACGACAAGTATAATTAATAGAATTACAATTTAAATGAGGTACTATAATCGGTAGCGATTACGGAGGTAACAAAGCTTGTGCTGCAGGTATATTTCTCACAATCTACGTTCGGCTGCCCTTAAGATCTTAATGATTCTACGGGATGTTTTACAGCACACTCATTTGCAGTAGGTCGTTTATTTCCCCGGATTCAGCTGAATATTAACCCCCTTGCAAAGACTCTAAAAAGTAACCTAATTACGACTACGTTATAACCCACAATAATGCTAACCTCTTAGTCAGAGAGTACATAAATGAAAAGAACTGGATACGTCCCAAATGACTTCAAAATACTATATGGTCGGTATTGTTCCCCTACAATAGAAAAAAGAACATCGGTAACCTCAATTCGTGCACAAGAAAACACTAACGATTTTGAATGCTTGAGTTTTCCGTATTAAAAGTCCATTTCGGAAAAAACTGTAACCGAACGTCCAAAAATAAATTGTCGGCACAACGGGTAATCGATTGATTAAAGATGCTTCCGCTATGTATTAAATCAATTCGACCATTGGAAAATATATCAAACCCAAATTCGGGAATTTAGTAATTCTATTCCAGGTTGCTGGAAGACGCCACAAGGTTCGAAATTTTACCCAAGCCAAAACTACGGATAGTTATCTCTGACGAAGAGTAGAGCAGTATTTGATACATGGCCATATAAGGTAATTTAATTGTTAACATTCAAAAAAGCGAAACAAACTAAATGTCCTCTAACGACAAGAAGACAAGTTAAATCGGAGTGGCAAACACAGAAATGCAAAAGTAACTAGAAATTGATCGCATTCAATGACTCGAGAAAATATAGAAAATATACAGGTGGAAATTGAAATATGGAGAGAAATGTAAATATTATTTTAAAAGTGTTAGATCATGCGGCAAAATTATACGGCGGGTATCTGCTAAATTTTGTTGCTCTATTGTGCTTTGTGTGTCGATGGTTTCTCAATAAATTGGTCGCCATTCCTCTTTTTAAGTCAATAATCCGTGTGCAACACTGGCCAATTAATTGCGTGAGAAAGTTGACAGCGCTAGTCTGACAGGAGATAAGGTAGGGTTAATGGGTTATATGTGTGATAACTTAGATGCGTTTGAAAACTCAGTCTGTGAAACGCTTACGATGAGGATTCTGGAAAATTGGTTTATTGCGCGAACGAGTAAAGATTGCCGTTGAATCGATTATCATCCATTTTGAAGGCGTATTCTGTAAAATTTAAAAAAGTGGGGATCAAAAGAGAAAGGTTTTCGGAGGGCACTATGGGGTTTGCCGTTTACTGCAAAGTATTAGGGATGAATCCAGCAATAGACCAAAAAAACCGAATTCATACCTACTGATACTCGTCGGGAATTATTCTCTTCACAAAAATCCGCAACTCCACGTAGAGAAGTGTGTTGTATTTTTCAAATAAAGTGTTTGTCATAAAAAAGTTCGCACGTGCAACCGCGATAATAAGTAGGTAAAGCGTCTCGATTGCAGTCTCGCTGTAGCGGTTGGGCAGAAAAGTTAATTCGGTCGTCGAAAAGCTGTCCTCCTTCGGAAAGTACCGGAGTTTGCAACTATTCGCAATACGCTATCCAAGCAGCCCGTGATCGAGTCAAAGACCCAGGAACTTAGACGTGGTTGATACTGTCAAACAGGGTAATTACACTTTTCTTACATTTGTGTGCTCAATCCATTACCGTGACTTTAAGGGTAAAAAGAGGGCAACTTTGGAGCCCCTTATAGAAACGGCGCTTTCAACTTGCCAAAATGTGTTAATGTTTTAGTTTGAGCCCACCTAGAAGGGGCCATTTTTTATTTGAAGGCCGAAATTTAAAAAAATGCAAACCTTGAGTTTAAGGTTTGTTTAGTTTTTAAGATTACGAATTGTGTTTTAAAAAATGAATTTTCTGGAGAACTGTAAGCGATTGTTTTTGTAGCGAAGCGGTAATGAAGCTCAGTTGGCTTTCTTCAAAGGGCAATTATAAGTAAAAAATTAACAATATTGACCTAGCCGTCGTGAGCAAAATTCACTGACAAAGTCAAAGTTTAAGTTAGTTTTGTAATCGTGCGTCATCGGTACAGCTATTCTATAAAAAAATCCTTATTCTGCATTTTGAAATGTTTATGATAAACAGTTAACTTCACATCATTTGTGAACATTTGTGAGTTGAAGTTATAAGCATTTATCAAGTATGTTCAACTTTTCCGCATCCATCGATCACATGACTGGCCACGACCTTGCACAAAAAAAAAAAGCGGAATTTGCTTAGATTTGCAAGGTCATTTGGATTTTCAAACGCGTTTGAAAAATGTAGAAGGTTGTAGGTATTTGCAAAGGAAACTAGGACACGAACCTATTTTACTTTAGCCAATACCACAAAACAAGGTCACTACTTAGATATGTAACCGGAGAATCCCCCTCGCCGAGGTCACAATTTTTTCGGCGGGGAAATCTCAAACACCAAGATCACGTGTTTGCACTACAAAAACAAGGTCATTCCTTAGCTACATATTTATTTCCAATTGGATTCCTTGTAAAGAAATATTTTCTATTCCCTGTTAGTCTTCAACCGTCTGCAGACGCGTACCGTGTGTTAACATTAGCGTTTCATCAGCCTCTCTCATCTGTCATCATCATCGTCTAACCTGTACATCCTTTCGTGGGTGAATATTTTTTATGAACTTTATAAGTAAGTACAGAACCATTTTTGGTGTTTGCTTGAACGCTTTGAAAAGATAGGTTATGTTTTGCAATATGGCCGTAAGACGAAATTAATGTTACTTTTATCTTAAACCGAACACCCTCTGTAAAGGTAAGAGGTTATGCTCGTGAATATACCTATTTATTTCGTTAGCGTTTATGGAATAGTGAAGCATTAAATAAAATGAGAAAGCAGAATCGATGCCGAATTAGATCCACTTAAAGGAAACGGTAGCGCAAGCAAACGAATCGGTAAATAAATTTGCAAAACTCAATTGAGTTGAAGTCAATAACGTATTCTACGATTTGAATTTGAGTGTCACGTCAATATAAATAATTTATACATACGAGCTGAGACATTAATGAAATTAGACTGATGAAGCTGATTAGATCGGTCCTTCCTTCAATAAAGATAATTCCCGCTAATAACAGTGAAATTATTCCCGTCTACGTAGGTATATTTTATTCGTACACTATTAACATATAAATTCAGAAGTAAATCGAGTTGGAATTATGGAGGAGTCCCGCAGCCTTGCTTCACTATAGCATAACCGGGAGCAAAACTCAACTCTCATCAGTCGGTAGCAGTAAGTTGATCATAGGGGCTCCGTAATTCTATTACGGTGGATATCCCTTACTGTGGGCCCCTCTCTCCAGTTAGCGAATTAGGTCCTAATCATACGTATGCAATGCAATTTGTATGTACTCGACTCGGTTTGCTTATGTATGGGGTGATATAATATGCTAATAATGTCTAATTCATACAACGCATATTACGTTCTGCAATTGATATTAATGGTACCTACATTTTGGGGTAGACGCGCAACGTTCATCCGTTCGAAAGTTTTCTTTGTTCTCTTCTTTAAACACCTGATGCTTAGCTTACCTAATTCGATTAAGAGCCGCAATTTAAATTTATTACGCGTATAAACAATTACTTTCCCTAATTCCATTATCGTGCGATAATCGCTTAGCTTTTCGTCCCGAAAAAATGAAACTGCGCTTTTATATCTCAACTTTACTTGTTAACCAGTAAAAGTTTCCCTATAGAAGACCGTGCATATGAGAAACGTGATAAGCCCCGCGCCAATCTGTCGTAGAAAAGGCCAAACTATTTTGACGGAAAGATGGAAACGTCTAAATGCACCTTAGCGAAAAAAGGTTTTTTATCGTCATCAACTAATTGCTTAAGTGCATTTGGAAGGCAGCAATCATGATACAAATAAAAAAATAATACAAATAAATAAACAATAAACAAATAAATAAAGTATTATGGTTCATATTTTATTTAAATTAGGATAGGTGTATAACTTGTATCATGATTGACAGGAACTAACACACTGAATGATAATCTAAATATAACACGGTCCTTAAATAGACCAATTTATAACAGTTCAATTAATATATATCTATTACAAACACATTTATATATAACACGAGTGCGAATTTTATTATTTATCATTTCCGTGCATCCAAGTTAAGACTAAGACTAAACACAATTCCATTTTCTTACATAGCAAACAAAAAGCTTTAAGAAAAATCTCAAATCAGCATATCCGCTTTTATTTCTCGTCGCCGGAGATTAATCCGTTATCGACCTTATGGCGCCTTGATGCCGTAATACTAGATGGATCACTACACTACCCTCTCCTTAAAACGGTTTCGTCTCAGTTCTAGGTGACTCTAGTTTTATCACGCTACCTCGGTAGCGGTACTTGCACGTCCCTTCGTTCGTCATACATTTTCGATTAACTGTCTTACGAAATGGTTGCGGGGTTCCTCTGGAGTTGAAACAACATACCAGTATTTCTACCCCGATACTGCTTTCAGCATATTCCGCACGATGCGTCAGTCTAACTTATAAAGGCCAAATCAAGACTTAATCCTCGTAACTAGGCTTATCACAAGACTACACGTTTTACACCCTCGGGACGTTGAAGGCAGATTAAACACTTAAACGACCAAACCGGATATGAACTTGTAACGGGAGCCCGTTGACGGATTTTGTTTGATTCGAATTTTTTGAAGTTTTATATTATATTTCGTGGTATGTTCTTCTGGAATTTACTCGTATAGGGGCGAGAAAGAATAACCCTGCCGCAGAGGGCACAGCGTGTCGCAGAAGGTGACTAAACAACCCTAACGCTGGAATGTTTGGGGGTGAGGGGTGTTTGTGAATTGATAAGATTTTGACTTCTATTTTTTTACCGACCACATGGTAGTACCAGGATCCGAGCCCGAGGACTACTCTCCAGTTTTCGAACCGCGAACGTCGTGAACCAGTGCGAAGGGACTCGAGTACTCGAGATATTTAATGGTTTTTGTGTAGACGGCCACCAGGAAGTGTGAAGAAGTGTAAAGATTCAACTGGTGCAGGATAGTAGTTTGAATTTTAATGTGATGTGAGTATATGTGGTCCAGCACTTATTGTCTGGGTGTCTAGAGAAGTCCGGGGGTCCATAGGTACAGCTTTTTGTTTGCAGCTTCAAAGTTGGGTTTTTTTCCGTTGCATGCTATTTTTTCCGTCTTTAAGTAGGTAAGACCCGATAGTAAAAAGTGTCGCTGAGCATTTATGTTTATTAATTTGGTAGTATGATCTGTTACGCACAAATATCGAAAACGCTCGATGAGCGAAAATAACGCACATAACGCGTTATGGACGAAGTAAAATGATCAAACACCGAAATGAAATATTTTTCCGTATTATGGTCATGAACTTATGCTCAATCCACCGAATTTTTTAAGTTTTAACTTGTTTCCTTAACGTGACCTTTTGCTAGTAATTCAGTTTGATTTCAAATTATGCCATTTCAATCGCTATTGTAATAAATACTATGAAATGGCATTGTCGTTCTAAGCAAGTACTATACAACTCCTGAATAGGAATAGGAAAATCTGACATGAAAACTCTATCCGGATCACACGAAGGATTCGAATAAACACAAAATTAATTGATTTTCCAAAACACAGGAAATGAAAAATTAAAACAAAATTTCTGAAAGAACGAAACGCTTACAAAGCTATTTGGACGTATTACCCCACACTCAGGCGGTCGATAGTTGAAAAATATTAAAAATTTAAAATTATTTACAGTTTTTCTCTTTTAATAATCTTACTAACCTGATCGTACAAAGATTTGCGATAACAAGGTGCACTTAACTTCACACACAAACTCTGACAGGTTCTGAACTTTACTTTTCTTTAACACAAAACTTGATGACAAACAACATTAACTTGATGAATAAAATGACGCGGTTGCCGATGACTGCTCACTCCTCAGACGGTACAAACTTTTAATACCTTAAATAGAAGGCCTCGCGGTTGCACTAATTGCTTGATTTTTCAACTTGACAGACTTTTTCCACAAAACGGGCAAACTGCTTTACACTTCTCACATCACTTTGGTTAACTTGCCTACTTCTGCACATAATTGTTGTAATAATGACAAACTACGCCTTCAAATAATCAAATCGGGCGGAGTGGCCGAATAAAAATTGCGTAAAGAAACGTACACGCTTTCCGACCGTCGGGAACCAGCCACGTTTTTTTTGTTGATTCCAGTGTTTCACGAAACACCGCTACCACTATAAAAAAAATCTCTTTCTCCAGGACTTCCAAATTAAGCCGCCCTAAACACACTAGTCGGTTTCCTTTCGCCGAGTCGTCCGTCGACTCTGCAGCTTCCTGTTACAACACACACGTAGCGATAAACCGCTTGGCTCAGAAAATATAAAAATTTCAAGTTGTCACTAATTAGTAATGGATTCATGTGACTCAAAGGTCCATTTTGAAGACACAAAGAAGTATTTAAGAAGTTTTAGAAGTTTGACAACAACGCACTTCCAAACCGCTTAAACAATACGTTTACGTGTGAACTTACAGATCTACTCGGTTTTCATTAGAGCATCAGCCGCGCGGACCAATAAAAACGACTAGGCAGATCAGTCGAACGAAGGTACACGCGGTGTTGGATGCCACTTTCTCACAAAGCCCTTAAGGATCTTCTTTACCTAAGCGCAACTTTTTTACATAATATTGTAAACTTTAAGTTTATCTTACAATATAACAGTTAACAAACAAATTGCACAAAAAACTTCGCTTTTCATGTAACCAAGGTCTACAACCATTTTCAACTAAAGTACAATATCTCCTCGTTTTTTATTCTATCGAATAAATCATTTTTGAAAAATGTAAAAAAAATTTGTGCTTCAATGGGTATACAAGAGGTTCGAAACATTCTTCTAGTTCAAATTTAATTATCTTATTTATTTTTATTTTCTTTCTTATTCTTTTTTACAATTTATGTTTCTTTTTTTTAATTCTATTATCAAGTTATTCACCTTGCACCTGACAAAAGATATTAACAAGTTTTTAAATTTAGATATCTGCTGCAGGTATGAATTCAGTGTTGATATATTTTTTTTTCTCTTTTCTTTTTAATGTCCAATGTACCCATGTTTTTGTGATTGAAACTCCGTAGATTTTATACATTTATTTGTAGTATAATAATTTTTAAGTTTAAAGTGAAAATATTTTGTTGTTTTTTATGTACAAATAAATGGCTTATAGATGATTATAGTTGCAAGAGACAAGATGATATTCTTGCTTTGTCAACTCCTGTCTTGGTCCTTAGTGAGAATTAGTGTTATTGGTGCAAAAAGTTTGCGTCACTGAATGGGTGTCACTAAAATAAAGTGGACCCCCTCCGAGAGACAAAAAAATGACTTACCAAGTAAAGGCACGCACGGAAAGCTATAAGTGCTCCATCGCGCTAGGTAAGTTCACAATGCTATAGAGCGTTCGCATCTGCAGATCCAGTATGGCGCTTATCTATATACAGTACACGCGTGCCAAACTCATAAAACAACGTAACAATAACAGCACAAGGAGATTATGTTGTGTTTTAATACTTCAATTCAATCATGTCAGTTTGGCATCATTGCGGTGAGGAACAAGGATAGCGTTATCGAAGAATGACGAAAATTGGTAAGAGAGGCATTTAGTCCATAAGACTCCATACTGCATCTGGAGGTGCGAACGCAGTATAGTAAAGCTTGTAGCACAGTTGGCGGATCCGAATCGGCCTGGACCGGATGGCAAAAATTCGGATGGAATGTTCATTATGGATATTTGTCCGGACGGAAACGGTCCGGGGGGCGGTAGATCGGACAATAGCCCCCGCAAACCACCCTGTGCGGGGCTTCATTCTATTAACCCGACCCCGGGTGGAAAGATGGTTGATCGAAGGGAATCGTAAAACAAATAGCGCGAAGTGATAGACAAAGTTAAGTCGGTCACCTGTAATTCATCGTGGAGAAGTTATTTTTTGTGCGAAATTCGAGTTGGGTCGCGAGCTAAGTGCAGTGAACTACCTGTAATTTATCGCAGGGTTGTTTTACATATTGGTCGGGCAACTCCAATAATCGAGAGTGTGTATTCGCTGCGCAGAAAATTGCGGGCGTATAAAACAAATGCGTAGGGTTTAAGTATCACGCTAAATACGAACAATAGCGGAAGTTTTGAGACAGTTTCGAGAATTGAAATCGTGTGACCTTAAATAAAATTGAATTGCGAAACGGCGGACATTAGCGCACAAATAAAGTTTTATCATTATAATATTTCAAAGGTCTGAAGCAGATTGTGCGCAAACAATATCTTTCTATGACATAGACTCTTACCTAGTGGTATAGAGCAGCGATTCTCAACCTTTTTGTAATCGCGACCCACTATTTTCTGGGTCTGATGACCGCGACCCCCTAGTACTTAATCCATTGTTAATGCCATTGAGGAACCCAGTTAAATGAACTACACGCTAAACTAAATATTTTTTATTTATTGTTAGCGAGTTGAATACATACAGTTACTTTACAGTTATTTAATGCCCTTATACGGGGTGTCAATTTTAAAACTATGCAGTCGGCCATATTTTCCAAACTAAAGAAGATATTGAAAATCGCGCAAAACCGTTTCGGGGGTATCGAGGGTGAACCAGAATGACGTTATGAGTGACAACCCCCCACCCCCCTTAACTCCCCCCCCCCCTCTTCAAAAATCCTAAATGGCAACCCCATACTTGTGACACACAGTTGGAAAGCTACTGAAAAATGATTTCCAGTGGTTCCAATAAAGTCAATATTCATTAAGACAATTTAACAAAAATTTAATAATTAACAAAAAAAACTAAATGTTAATAACATGAGCGATTTATGTTTTTATTGTCTTTAGCACTTTTAGGTTTCGTTAAAAATCCAAACAGATTTTATTGCTTGCTCATTTTGAAACTAAATAAATTAACCACATCACACACATAAAGTTATTGGCAAATTGGAGCGATGTTCTCGACAACAGGCGAGTTCGTGTGGTATGACTACCAGGCGTCTCGGAGTCGGAAGTCCCCGCGGTTGTAGCCGACTATGTAAGTTTTAATTACTACAAAGCGACGTTTCCGTCGCACAACTTTCTTATGCACTTTGCATTTAGTTGAATTCGGAATTGAAATCGAAATTATCTTGTCTGTCCTGTACTTACCGCGACCCTCAAAAATCTACACGCGACCCCCAGGTTGAGAATCGCTGGTGTAGAGTAGGGGAGCCGAGCGGCAGTTCGCCCCTAGCAACACTTTATTAAGGGTGGCAACGCTATACCTCCCAATACCATCCCGGGGTGCTTCGGACTTCGGAAGCAAGGTAGGGTATATCCTTTTTAACGAATTTCAAAAAACAATTGACAGAATCTGTCCGTCTGCTGTTGTCGCAGGGTGTGTTGTTCACCAGCTACATGGAATCTCCATGCGAGCGCCGAGGCTTTAATATAATTTTTCGGTAATAGTCTCTCGTTTGCTGGGTTTTATGTTCTCTGCAGTACGGACGAGAGGATCTCAGAATCCTTCCCCAATAACTGTTATGAGACCTGGAGCCTCAATGGTTTGTGAAGGGGGGTCTAGAACACCCTCCAGTATAGACGACACTTCCATTGCCATTTCCATATGACCACCAAAGAGTGCTGAGCTTTTAATATGATTTGTCAGAAATAGTCTCTCGTTTTCTGGGAGGTATTCCAAACCCCCCAGGCCCCCGGTTCTATGTTCTCTGCAGTATCTCATAATCCTTCCCCAACAACTGTTATGAGACCTGAAGTCTAAATGATTTATGGAAGAAGGTGTTATCGGGCGGTCTGGGTGGTACGGAATATCTCTTGTATTATTTGGTCAAGGAAGTGTTTTTGAAAGAGCATTTTCCCATCGGATATGTGACTGTCATTAAAGAAACTGATCTTGATAATTTTTAACTAGTGAAAGGCACAGGTTTTTTTAACCTTTCTGTTGGGAAATGTTATGACCTTTCTTAAGGTTCTTTGCAAAGTCCGTCTATGGTCAATAAAAATGTTTACAAAATTAGAAATCGATAACCTTTGAACGCGTGGTTTGTTTACATGCTTGTTTTCTTCCCTTACCCCGCCCATTCTTTTAGAATTGTATGTGTTCATATGAATTATTTCAGCGGTAGCTCATTATATTTTCAAGCGTAATCAGCTGTTACCAATATAAGAAGGTCGTTCAAACGCGGAGGGAACATTTCTATCTGTTTGCCTGGTTTTTCACGAAGGGGATGAGTAAATACAAGTTCACTTATTAAGGTACGATTCTGCAAAAGGAAGAACTGGAAACAAATTCGTCACATTTCTGGAAGTGGATAACGGATAAAAACCGAGCGTCTAACTAAATTACCTCTAATTAAATTAAGCCCAACTGCAAAAATAATGACTGTTTGCAGTTTATAAGTTACACTCCAGGATGTGTCCATTAACAATAGTGCCACATCCACGCCTATAATTGTAGTAATTGGGCCGCAGAGACTTACTCAAACAAAGTCATTGACCAAAATTAAATTGCAGTGGCACAATTGTAATAGGTAGATTTAACTTAACGTACTTTATTAATAAATTTATTTTGTTTAATCCTTTCATATGTTACCTCTTACGAAGCACCACTTTATTTGTCGGAGAAGGCCAGATACAAATTAATTTATTTTCCCATAGGTACCTTTTCTGCATATTCGGAATTATGCAAGAGAAGGTCATCATCAGAAGAAAATCTTGGGCCTTGTAAGTGTTTTTTTTTTCAACTTGGGGAAAGGATAGCACGCCTAGGATGCTAAATCCTGACCATAGGGCGTATTAATTCTTGGATAACTAATCGAATTTTTCAAAATCTGTGCACCCTGCAATTGTCGTGTATCTGAGGCCTTCTTTCTCGAATGGTAGCTTAATTGTAATGCCCATTTTCATGCACTGAGTCAACAGCCTCCCCACACAATCCCAAAGAAATTGCCCGCTGAACACAGCCTTTTAGGCTTTTGTTTGAGATCATTTGTGATATTATCCTCGATTGTGACGTCAATTGTTTATGTTCTATCCTTATCCAGTATTTTTTTTCTTTAGCTTTTCATGGCCAGAACAAGGATCTCTTATTCTGTCTTGTTTCCCCATTTTGCTAAGTATCCTCCCCTCTCTTTTGACATTTACTAAAGACTGAGTGACGTCATTTTCCTTCTGCTTATTTTTGCTAGAGAACCCCGATATTCACCTCGACCTACCTCTACTTTGCCCGAGCTTACCGTGTGCTTATCTCGTGGTAATTGTGTTACGTTTGCTCCAGTACCTTCAGGAGATTCTGTACTGGAGACTTCGAGAACCTTTTTAGACGTTTCTAAATTAGTTGAATCTTTAAAAGATTCAGAACCTACCTTCAGAACACTTTGTGCTTGTAAAAGGATTCGGCTCGGGAAATTTGTCCCGGTAAATTTTTCCTCGGAAGATTCGTCTCCGAAATATGCACTTGCAAAGATTCTCCACTGGAAATGTCGCCCATGTGGAATTCGTCCCCACTGGAATACTCTCTGTAAGTAGTGCTGCACGAGAACTGGCAACGCATCGACAGTAGTGACGTTTTGGAAGCTTGGACGACATGGTGTAGTTTTTTGGAGCGGAGTTCTCTCGCAGGCATCGGTACAAAAAACCTCACCATCCATCGGTCGGAAAAGTCGCAGCCACCCGTGTCGCTCTGAACGGATGATCACTTTGAGACGCCAGTATATTCTTACTGCGAACAAGTTGCTCTTTTTAGAGCAAAGCCCAACAGGGTCATCGTCGCAAATTCAAACCTTCCAACACCACCAACCCCCAAGGAGATCTATCCATACCGTACCAACACCACCACACCAGCAGTCGCGTCACCCTCGGACGATGATAACATCGTCGCGATGTAGCTGGCATAAATACCACCAACCGGGCTCAAGCGGAGCAAGCGGTGCAAATGGGCTCATCGTCCGCCAACATTAAGACCCCATGCGAGAGCCCGAAAACCCGTCAACATCCAGGCTACAGGTAAGGGCGCCACGATCAACGCCGAAAGTGCCAACCAGTCCCGCATTACTCAAGACTATCTTCGTCGAAACACGATCGAGCCCCGCAAGTTTACCCTCGCCAGCGAACCCGACATTATAGTGGCGATCAAAGGACTTCGCGCCGAAAAGATTGCAGAACAGCTGACGGAACGGGGTTTCCATCCCACCTACGTAAAGAACCTACAGTAACATGTTCTTCACCACAGTAATGAACCTGCCCAGAGATAATGCTATCGACATCACGGACATGCTGTACTGATACCGCGTTAAAGCAGAATCGTCCAGATCTATGAGGGAGATCACACAGTGTTTCGCGTCCCAGCGTTTCGGGCATGAATTGCGATGCGTCTGTTGTGCCCGAACCCACAAAACTGAGGATTGCCCAAAATCGCGTAAAGAAAAGCCAATTTGCGCCAACTGCACCGGGGAGCATCCAGCTTTTATTAAGAGAGTCATAGTTACTCCTCGCCGATCCAGTTACTTTCCAATGAGGCCACGAGGGATGTTCCGCTCCGGTTTGTGACTGTACGTACGGGGGAACCCCGTAATGGAACTGGGCTTAGGCGACCCTCCTCACCAATAAAGGAAAATTCTGCGCATTACTGACGAGACATCGTTCCAGCTCCACCCGCTAGCAACACAACCTCTAACAGTCGTACACCAAACGGTGGACCGGGGTAGCGGTCCCCCGGGGCTTTGTCCGATCTCTTTAGTTCTATTATCCCTGACCTTGAAGAGTCGCGGTCGAGCCCATCGATCGGAACTCTCCTCCTAAAGCAAAGCTCACTTAACACGGTCCTCGGAGTCTAGTTACGCTTCGTTGAAGATAATCCGGCGCTTGTGCGTACCGTCTCCTCCACATCCATTATGCGTACCGAAATCCCCGTAGGTATCGTACCACGATATGCAGCTTATCAACCGCTTTATTGGTGAGAATTGTGACGATAATGCCACCCATGGCACTCGTATCGAAAGGGCTCCCTCTACCACATTTGATGACTATCCGACGATCTGTATTATGAGATACATCTACTCAGGACCGGCTCGTAAAGAAAATGAGCGAGGCAAGCACTACAACTACCCACCTACCCTTTGAAAACTCCTGAAGGGGACAAATACGACGCCAGTCCTCTTCAATACTTTAATCAGTGACGCGCGTGCTTTACACCGACGACCTATTGCTAGCTTCCGACCAAAGGGAACGGAATTGGGTATCAGAAAAGTACACGCGGCAATCAACGAACTGCTTCCCTGGACCAGCCACTGGCTGTTCAAATTTAAACAAAAAACTGAAACCATTTTCTTCGGAAACCGCCCATTTATTCGGCTGCCCAAAATAAGATTTGCCGCACACGACATCTGCTAGCAGCCACATATAACCTATCACACGTTGGTAAAACCATAAACAAAAGCCCCAAAGCAAGCTGGGCCTTGTATCAACATCAGGCCGATATCAAAATACGCGCCTGAAGGCTAGATGATGCACTTGTCAGCTACCAACGAGGGAAAAATAGAGGCAGTACAATCAAGGATTTTGAAAATCATTACCAGAGTATTTTGGTTCGTGAGGAACGACACTCTGAGGGCAAATCTCACAATCACCACTGTAAAGTCACGCGCGCGGTATACCAAGAAAGGAATAACTCCCTCCTCCCTTCAGTAGGAACACAAGAAATAATCAAAAAGCGCTTCAGGAGAATTCGGGACCAGTAACAAAATAAAATTCCAAAACCAATAGGCTCATGCTGAAAACAGGGTGACAAACCCAGCCCTACACGCCGACTCCTGGGATCGAATAATCCTTGGGAGCGAAGATACTGTCAGCATATCTTCCGAGGGCGAAAACTGTAGGAAAATGGCAACGTCCAAATTTTATTTGTAGAAAGCCTGTATTCTGTGTTGTAAAATTCCTCCGTTAGATGTCATCCTTTGAAATCCTTTCTCGTTTCTCACCCATAAAAGCATGATTTTGTAATTCACAAGACACTTCTTCCCAAAATTACTTACCAACTAGAAACTAATTTGCAGATTTCACTCCTTGCCAGAATTCATATTAATGCTTAACCGATGGGTATGTAAACCTGCGGGATTCACCTTACCCGATACGGCATTGCGTTTCTGCTTTAAGGCGATAGGCCTCACTCAAACCCAATGATCACCACTACCCGTGAATGTTCAAGCCCACCGATCCAACTGGATCTGATAAGGGGTCCTATGAATCCTTGGAAGATACCGTTTTAAGGAGTTTACCTGTTCCCCGTTTTCTAAGTAGAGCCAATTAGCCACCCATTCAACAACACATACCTACGAATACATAAAACAAGGGGAGGGCTAATTTTACCGATTCCAAAGGACGGCGCACCACAAGTTGCCTACCTTATAGAATAGAATGATAGGTATGTATCTTTTTTAAAACGATACCAGCCTTTGATCTCTGGCCAACCGGCTAGAGTTACCCGCAGGCAGTACCCGGGTCACCAATTCTGGTATTTACTACGCCGAGTCAAGGTTCCTTAAGGATGAAAATGTTGTAGGCAAGTTTTCTTGCAGCCAAATCTACCGCACGGTGAATATTCTTCGCGCAAATCTTCCTGGAGGGAAGGGCGTATTATTAGGTGGAAAATATTGTGGGGGTGAATCTTCTGCGAACAATAATATTCTACAGGCGAATTTTCCGGTGGCGATGCTTTCGGAAGCGAATTATCTGAGAGGAAGATTACCAAGAAGAATACGTCTTCAGTACCTACCATCTACCCAATTCCTTTCTTCGGTGTCAATTTCGCAACCTCACGCATTTTTTAAGAATTTGCTATTGTTTGCGTTTTGTCCGTCCGTCTGCCCGGATCCACTTCTGCGGTTTTGAACTACTTTTAGGGGAATAGTCTTAGAGTCTTGGAGTGTTTTGCAATCTGTAGCTTATACTTTGAAGGTGTGCTGCACGGCCATCAAATTTCGCTGTCTCAAGCCTCCCCCTCCCCCCTCCAATTGAATTATTTCTTGAGATGCTGTTTTTGAATGTAAAAGATGCATAACTTTTACACGCGACAAGCAATTGGTTGCAGAATTTGCATACGCATGATTTTAGGAGTTCCAAGTAAAATTTTTGAAAGTGAGTGGGGGGCGCCTGGGGAGGGGGTGAACACACCTTCTACCGTTCATGGGATACTAATGAAAGGTCTCACCGACAGGAATTGGTTTGTACAACCTATAACTTTCCTGCATGACTCCTTTCCGAGATCAGTAGGTGGCTGGGGGAGGAGGGAGGGAGTGGAAATTATTTTATCTTTGATGGTATTTCAATTAAAGGTCTCAACAAAAGGAAACCAACTACCGTACCGCCCTACTTTCTGACTCATTATCAAAAGAGGGGAGTGGAACTGGTGGTGGTAGCCATGATACTCTAATGAAAGATCTCAACGAAAGAAATTCACTTCTACCAACCATAACTTCCTTCTCGAGATCAGATATAAATAATTCCTTATATCTCAAAAACAGATTGTCGGAGGATGGTACTCACAAAGAGCGACTGGGACGTCTGAAAGAAATATATCTATTGTGATGTGCAAACTTTACAAGCGTCTAAAAATGAGTAGGTACAGTATCTCGTAAAATTTTCCTCATACTAAATTAAGATCTGAGCTAATTCATTGATAATACACCAATTAACGACACTAAGGAATGATAAGTGCTTCAAAATTTGCTTTCCTATATTACTTGTCACAATAGATAGGAAGATTAGATTGTGATTTGCTATCCAAGTCAATAATTATTTTGAGTGCTGAATGAAGAGTATCTTCCGATACAAAAGATAAATCTTTATGTACCACTGAACAACTTACCTACATAGATAAATTTAAAAACATTCCTTGATGATTTGCGATATGGTTCAATCGAGATAAGTTCATAACACACCTATTCTGCGTCACATTTGCAGAGTCATTGCACAAAGATCAACGATATTTGTCATGTTCAAGTCGCCTTTAGTTCATAACACTTCACAAAGTATGCATCGTCATTGCACAAAATCATCACCGTCATTGATATGATCAAGGCGCCTGTGATTAGCAATAAATGTTTACTATATCTACATTATTATGAAAACTTATAAATTAATCTAACAGCGTTCAACTGTCTCTCCAAAATACAAACTAAGCTAATTATGTGAGTACAATACCACTGATGGGGTCCTCCAACAAAACAAGAATCGGTGTAGTGGATGCATTAAGGATCACTACCTGCGAACCTGCGAAGCACAGGCAAAAATCGGGAACCACTCAGTGTGTCCCAATACTGTGTGTCAGTAGGGTGGCGCATAGAGGGAGCCTGTCGCGATCAACTTCTCCCTCCCGCTCCTATGTCTCCGGGTCCCTCCAAACGACGCACAGTGGTTCCAAATCCCGAGAAGGTGGCCAAAAGTCTAAAAATACAGTTTCTTGGAGACCTTAGAGTTTTGCCGATATGACGATACTGGTTCACGACAATTGTAGGCTACACAAGGTTCAAAAAGGTAACATGAATGTGGTTTTCAGGAATGAAGATATCCGCCCCATAGTCCGGATTTAGCACCCTTTTCCTCAAGTTGAACGAAACCCTTAGGAGGCTTCTGGTTCTGACTAGGTTTATTTCTGGTTTATTGCTGAAACGTGTACTTTTCTGAAGAGGTGTTATAAACACATAACAATAGCCTCTACATATTACCCTTGATACTTTCAAAAATGGGCTTCTGGGAAAATGCTGCCGTAACTGACATCGGTATGCTCTGGTCATCGACATATAATAAATAAACCGTGCCAATGCTAAGCACGGATACTGCAGGTGTGAGAGAAACGAAAATTAAGAGGGCAAGCTGTCTCTTACGGTTACGCATCTGATTGGTTCTTTCAACAGAAGCGATCGCGATCGTATAGAAATTAAATTGAAAGAACCAATCAGATGCGTAACCGTAAGAGATAGCTAGCCCTCTTAGTTTTCCCTTCTCTCTCACCTGCAATATCCGCCACCAGCCAATTTAGCGGACGCACTTATCTTGCAATTGACAGTTGACAGTATAACTAGTCGTTGCCAAAATCCATGTCTTGTTGTTCCGCTTGCAATCCCTGTTTTAGTAAGGGTGCAATTGGCTCGAATTTGCACTAATTCCGAAAAGAGGATCGAAATTATATGGAGAAAATTCATTCCTTGTTCGCTTTCAACTCATCTACGATTGGGAGAACGAACAGAGTGCTAATGTCACAATAGAACACGTTTTCTTTGGTTTTGTATACCGTATGAATAGAAACACAAGCGGTACAGGATACGCGTTTATTCTCCCAGAATTCGCACGGTTGGTGTGAGTACCTCCGATCGTTTAAGTAGATAAAATTGGCACTCGAGATGCTGTTTGTTTTTTTCCTTTCGTCTAAGTGGTACATATTAAATCAGAACGAGTGCCATTATAAAGGTACACGGGTGTAGAGTAAGTGGTGTTTCGAGATGACAGTAATGGAATGCAAGAGACGACAATCAGTTCGGCATATTTCTCTATTACCATGTCGTTAGGGTCAAAGTGGATTCTGACGACACTGCGAACAATTTTATTAATCGAATTCAGCGTTGGTCGACATTGATTCTAACTGTAAATTTATTACGTAAATTTATTAGGATTTATTACTATTGAAAATGGAGACTTATTGTTTTCGTATTGCGTTCGGGGTAAAGAATCTTGCACCCTCATGAGGTCATCTTGCGTTATGGCTATCATATTTACAGTGGTATTGAAAGAGAAATGCTTCATCGCACATTTTACACCCCGTATTCAAACTTGTTAATTTTCCATTTCCACTCGGTCCATATTGAAACATGTAAAAAAAAATGTCCATCATCGCTCCGGCTGTACCTCATTCATATCTTTATATAATCGACAAATTATTAGGTTCTTTCTATTTCAATTCAAATTATTCGTTGGCTTCGTATAACCAAGATCTCCTCCATGAACTCCTTCTACAATTTGCCCCTTTTTAGGAACTTATTCCCTAGTTGTAGTAGTTTCGTGACTAGTCGTCCATCGGTATGACTCTATGACTAAATGGCGCGGTTAGTGTTAAACCCCTAACCGGAGATTTCAGCACATACTTTGTTACTGATGCTGAGGATGTTATTATCACAAATTACACACATTTCTTTGTGTTTTGTTATTTGTTTTCAGACGCCTTGCTGGTTCATAGTTCCGCGATGAGAAGGTACTGCATTTGTTGGAAAACTTGCACTAATTATTAATCAAAACTAATTTTGATGGACCCCTTGCATAGAAAAGCTTCCACTCTATTTGTCTTTCCTTATCAATAGGAAATCTATAATTGATCTGGTCGATAATAAGAACTAAAGAATACAAGATGTTTTAGTATATTGATTCAAATAAAATTATCGAACAATAATGAACAATGATCTGCAATATGTAAATGAATTTGCCTTACTCGATCTACATAGTTTCAGCTTCTCTGATGTCTAGGTGCGGATTTGTTGACAATAGCATAATTATTTTCAAGGTTTCTCAGCTTATGCCGGCATACAACACGCAATGTACTCGTAGAATGTTTTCGTTTCGCGCGAAGCTGACTTTTCTAATCCTAGTATCGAGACCAACACCATCAACACCAAAGTTAATTCGTCGTCGCTCAAGTTTGCGTAAGAAAACCACTCTTAAAATTAGTACATTTTCGAAATATTCACAATTAAGTTTTTACATCGCCAGTAGATGTGCCTCGTACAGACGACCTTTCCGCCCTTTGAGAGTACCTTCCTCCGACACTCCATTCTGCAGATATTTGCACCGAAAGTTTTGACATCACCAATAGATGTCTCGTCGTACGTTCCACTTGCCCTTTATGAGTACCCTGTTCCGACACTTCGTTTTGCCCCGACTTCATCAATAAATATGTCTCGTCCAGACCATTCGTTTTTCCTTTTTTATCCAATGGATATATTTCGTACAGACGCCCTATCGCCATGTGTGAGTACCCTCCTCCGACAATCTGTTCTTGAGATAATTAATATTGATAACAGATCCCGTTTCTTCGAATTTAGCGACCAAATCTTGAACATAGGCATGGCTTAATTTTTATTTTTTTTTGTTAAATTGTCTTAATGAATATCGGCTTTATTGGAACCACTGGAAAGCATTTTTCAGTAGCTTTCCAACGATGTCTCACAAGTATGGGGTTGCCATTTAGGATTTTTGAAGAGGGGGGCTGTGGGTTAAGGGGGGGGGGGGTTGTCACTCATAACGTCATTCTGGTTGCCCCTCGATACCCCCGAAACGGTTTTTCAATTTTCAATATCTTCTTTAGTTTGGAAAATATGTCCGACTGCAAGTTTTAAAATTGACACCCTGTATAGGCTAAGGCGGATTTTTCTTGTTCCTTTCACGCATGCTGTAATTCAATCACGGGGTCGATGATGTTTTTTGGGGAACTTGTTTTGATTATTTCTGAGAATCTTGAATTATTCGTAGAATTAGAGGATTTTTGATTCGATCAATCAATTCAAGTTTCAATTTAATTCGCGGATTTTGATTTGATTCGAGTTTTGATTGTCGTTTTTCCGGAAAGATCTTAATTAATTAAAAATTGGATGATGATTCCTATACCAGTCTTCAGAACTGTACATTTTTGAGAGTTTTTCTTTTAGCAAAATATTTGAAATACGTTTCAGAGCTTGTAAAAATTTTCGAGTTTAATTTTATAGCTCGATTTAAAAGATCTTTCTGACCCTTAAGTAAAATTTTGTGGTTTAATCATGTATTAAAGATCAAAGATCAAAGTTCAAAGATACAACGCACACGAAGTTAGGATAAGAACCCCTTTACTTACTTTAGCCAAGATAGAAACCACTCGATTGAAAGGTTAATTTCTTTTTCAAATGCGTTTAGAAATGTCTCTCCTAATTGCTTGGTAAAGAGACACTTTCTAATTTGTATTAGTATTCAGCTGTCCACAGACGCGTTAACATTGCGCTTAATTACTTAGAAAATGAATCTTCTAATGTTTACGCAATTAGAGTGATATTATTTACCTGTGCATCTTTCGCGTGTGAATATACGAAACTTGTCATTTTTGAAGAGTAGCGTAGGTTTCCAATCTTGCATCTCTCTTTTTCTCTCCCGCTCCCTTCTCGCTTTTTTAATTAACCAATTTATTCCATGAAATAGGTAAATCACATCAAAACGCTAACTAAAAGATGCGAATCAAGTTACGCGAATAAATTCCCCAATAAATTCCATAAAGTTAAGAGTCGCTAGGCTCCGCCCACAAATTGATCCGATTCCATGAATTATAATTAGATCGAGTGCCAAATTTAATCAATTAAAGTCTAATTTCAAAGAAATAATTAAATTAAATCTGCGAATCAAAGCGCAAATTAAATAAATTGATCAAATCAAAGTCCTAATTCCAAGAAATTATTCCCAAATTACAAGAATCCGATCAGAATAAGTCCATAAGATGCCCTCGTCCACGTGACCGACACCGCGAATAAAGAATCAATTTAATTGGTCTTGATTGACCCGACCATCAGTTAAATTAATTTCACGAATAAAATCCAATATGGCTGCCGAAGTAACAGTGTTCTACTGTTGTGATAGCTGTTTTTAATAACATAATCATAGGCATCCTTGGATGATATAGATCTTAATTATCGAAAAATACGCATGTTGCATTCAAAAGCGAAGAACGCCACCTACTAGGTACAGGTGTTGAAGGACGATTTTACGCCAGGTTCGTATTACGGTTTATTTTGGAAATGTTTATGGTTTCGTATATAAGAAAGTAAAAAGTTAGGAGTTTCATTCAAAGTGAAAAGACAACGGTGTCGCATCAAGGGACGGTTGTACCGTACTCGAGCGTGATCAGTAGGTGAAGAAAAAGTCCCGGATACTATCGGTAGGGTACCATCTTAGTGCTCAATTGTTTTGTTAATTTCAATCTAAAATTCTCGGACATCTTTGATAGTATTAGAAGCATGTTACAACGCTTATTTTTCAGAAAGGTGATTTTTGCGACACGAGCGCGGAGCGAGCTTGCGGGCGAGTAGAGCAAGTGATCCATATGAATCAGAGTTATTTGTGTTTTACATATGGCGTTATACGGTTATCATTTCCGATGACTCCGATGTTTGCAAGAATTGCAAATCGGTGAATTTTTTCAGCGTGACCGTTGAAATAACAAAAAACTAAAACAAAAGCATCAAAAATAACAATAAAACAAACTTTGGTTAGTTTTGGAATCATAACAATCTAAACCACTCTGACTATTTACTTGTTTAACTAAAGGGTACTACAATTTCATTTTCAGGATCTAAGCAAAAGGTGAGCAGTCTACAGCTCAATGGGACTAAATTGCTTCCATAATTTGTAAAAAATGATATACTGCATTGCCACATATCCTATATTGACGTTACAATAGTCCATCAGATGCCTATTACTAAATACCTTTTAGGCGAATCTTCATTAATCAATTAATCCTAAATTGTTATAGGTAGCTTATTTTGGTTTGCGGTTTGGAAACAAAAACCCAATTCGAAGTTTCTTCAGTATAGCTTCCGTACACTTTTCACTTCCACCTTTTCAAGTCGGGTAGATAAACGAGTTTGTTTTGCTAGTAGTCTCTTACAGAATTGAATTTTTCGAAATTGATGTACGGCGTTTCGAGGTAAACCGTTGCACTCCAATTTTCCCTAATTGAACCGAAAGCGAACACCATCACTCTTTAATGTCCATAAATTACGTTTTCCTTGCCTCGCGATGTATCTAATCTACTAAACTGATTTGTAAATTACATCAGTGGCCTGTCTTCTTTACATATACGGGCATCGAACGGGTCTCAAATTAAATATTTATATTAAGGAGCATATGCACGTCTTTATCTTGCAACCCAAGCCCTATATATATCTACTCAATCAAATAATCAAATCAAACCAATTGGTAAAGACTTATTTAGAAGACTAATACCCAAGATAATTCAATACAAATTACTTAAACACGGCCACTTAAAGCTTAAATATTTATTAAGGAGCTTTCTCAAATCGTCCACTTACCGTTCGGATTATAATAACTTACACTGCACCAAAGCGTTGCGCTACCACTATTATTTATAATTTAATTTTTCTTCGTAATTATAGTGGTAGTACTGGCGCTTAATTAAATCAATAAATTAAGCGCGTTTAACTGCATTAATAATCGTCATTCATCATTCGTTAAGGAGTTATAAATTAATTGTTTTATGGTTGGTACGCTGCTGGCATCCCTCTTCATATTTTTGCTGCAAAACCAAATTAATCTGTTTATGATCAATATCTAGATAGATAAAAAACCCAAAGAATGATATGTCACTGATAATAATAAATTCCATAAGGTAATGCAATGGTCTTAAGTGAATTATGAGTTTTAGATTCTTTTATTTGCCTCTCATTTCGCATAGTCATAGTAGAATATAGTGGAAACGTGTTGCACCATATAAGCTTTTAAGGTTATTGATGATATTTAAATTATACTTTCTATAATCGCATTAGTATGTTTTAGAAGAATATGAAAAGAAGAGGGAAATGGATCCATAACTTATGACAGTGTTTTCTATTACATGTGTGTGGTTGTGTTTGTATGATTTTCGCTATTTTCTAAAATTAGCGCTTAATTTTTGCAGTCAGATACATATTTAATTAACTAATCAAAGATCGCTATTTTCTTAACCAAACTATCTCGACTCACGTACCTCTTTAAACGATTAGGAAACCCACATTTCCGTCACGTGCTCGTCTTTTCACAAAGCGGAACAAAACTTTTAGGCCCGAAGAAACCTTGGCAATCGCGCTCGATTTCCTCAATACGTTTCTTGATATCGCTTATTATCGTCTGAGACATTTTCGTTCACGTTCGCTATGAAGCGGTAAATTTTCCTATGGTGAACAAGATACAAAAAAATCCTTTTTTTAATTGAAAAGCCAACACCCGTTACAATTTCCAGATCATATAAGAATAAGAATTTTTTAATTTTTGCTCAAGTACAGCAGCAGAGTAGTTTAACAACCAAATAAAATTAACAGTTTTTTTTACTAATATTTTTTTTAAGGTCCAATGGATCAATAAATCGGGAAAAGGGCCACCAAAATCAGTGGCCGACTTCACATCGCAATTGTAAAGAATAAAAAATAGGAACGAACCAAACTAAAGATTGTACAATTTCACACTAGAGGAGGATAGGAAAAGTAATAAAGCTAAATGGAACGTTATAAACTAAAAGCTGAAAACTGGGATCTAGAAAGTGAAAACAGCAAAAGGGACTCCTTCAATTGAAAACTGGTGTCATATTTCATTTTTTATGCTGCTATATCTAAAAAAGTGTACTTTTCAACAATAGGTAATGGAAACTAGTGGTTGTCATAAAAAAAATAAGCCTCCCTTGCCCATGAAGAAGTGTGCCGCTAACCACAAATTTAAACTACGTAGATTTGTAGCAATTTATTTATAATTTTCAATACCATGAAAAGTTTCTTTACAACAAATGTAATTTGGAAGATGCATTCAGTGTTCCAGAGAAAATTTTCACCATGTATTGTCCCGCAGGGGACATTTGAGTCCCAAGAAAACACCTCATATAATGGGCAAAATCAACTCATTCCACATATTTTATTTTCATAGTCACTTGGCGGCTCTGTTCCGGACATGAAGAACAGAGTCACCAAGTGACCATGGGGCGTATGAGACGGGGTGCAAATAAGATTCCATAACTTTGGGTTTATGACTTTTTTATGGCGCGAAGGGATATTTTTGGGTGATAATGAGATGACTAATATTATTGGTAAATATTGGTGGCGTCTACTAAGGCATTTATGTATGAATTTGGAACCGACGGAAGAGAGAGAATGAGGAAAAACGTTGAACGACGAGCAAGCTAACGGCCCACTACGTGTTTGAACAAGGTGACAGTCACCGCAATCCAATTTATGTCTCATCCAAAAAAAATTTGGGCACCAGTAACAAACGCGCGCGAAGAGCTGGGTTACCCAACCATTATAGTCTAATATCTAATCGAGCAATTTTCCGAGTAACGGAGCTCCAAATTCCTCATTGTTCAAACGCGAAAATAAAACGTTCCGAGCATGAAGATAACTACATCAGTGATTTCATTTTCAATTTTTTATAATTGCAGATCGCTCATAATTTGTCGTAAGCCCGAATTTGCTTAAAGTTTTTTCACGAGTTATTCAGCCTTTCGGAGTGCTCGCACTACTTATTCTATTTTTAGTAGATGTTAAATTGAGGTTTTAATAGGTTTGAATGAGTAGACTATGTGCCTGTTTTAACGGCAAGGGTAGATAAAGTGAAATAAATCATTGTGCATTCCATTGACATCTGTCATTCTTATTAAAAATTGAACGCGGAGCAGGAAATAAAATGAAGTTCAGAACAAAGCACAATATTGTTCTCTTGGAAACGACGGGTGAATCTAAGCTTGCTATTTTGGACGTCTACAGTTTTATAATGATGTCTCTGCCTTGTGTTATAAAATAAAGTTTTCCATTATACTCGTATACTACGATAAAGCGAAGCTAACGATTTCATTTCACTCGATCGTTAAACATCCCTTTATCGTGTTGTATAATAAATAGCTATTGCTCGAAGTTAAACTGTTTACACTCTTCGCTATAAGGTACTCTGATAAAGTTCTTGAATTTCGACCGCAAATGACCTAGACAATTAACAGAAAATCCGTTTTAAACCGAACTGAACGAAACTTTTAGGTCCCAAAAGATCGTGGCAACCGCGCTCGCTTTCCGCAATACGTTTCTTGTTATCGCCAGACATGCTTTTATTCAATGTGACGGTTACTTTTGTCGAAGTGTTGGCCACGTGTAGGAGTAGATCAGTTTATGATTTATGCTCATACTGTAGATTTTGGTCATGTTGTCGTTTGGTTTCGGGACTGATTCGTTAAACGTTGGACACGTTTGGAAATTGTGTGCTGATGAATAATTGATTTTTATCTAGGCGTCCGTTTGGTTTGGTTTGCGGAAAATAGATCAATTGGGATTGATATATTTTATGTGTTTATGTAATTTTAATTGGTTTGTGGAGCGGGTGCCAGTGATTACTGGAAATTTGATAAATAATAATTAATTGGGTTTTGAATTTAATAGTGTGCCTGTGCATGCTTAGTAATTGCAATTATTTGACTTGCTGTGATTTCGTATCCGAATCAACACTTTTTTAAGTACTATTTTATTAGGAGCTGCAGCGATTTAAGCTGAATAGGTACCGGTAGTTGTTGCGCAACACCTAACGGTGTTTGACTTTAATATTTTTGTATTAAGAGCTTTGTGCCAGGAAAAACCAGATCGTATTGCGTACTGGGTTTTGGTGTGCTGTTGTGGAAGATACAGTCCTCTGCTACACGGTATAAATATCGTTATCGAAGTCATAGTAGGTGGTTGAAGGTGAGATAATTGTACTTTTCTTGTTTTTCATAAGCAAGAGGAGTACAGTTGATTCGGCGACCCACATAATTGTATCGTTGGTCATTTTTTTTATTGCTTGTTTAACTGTGATATTGTTGCTTAACTGTGATATTTTGGGGTCCTTATGTATTAATCGGACGTATACAGTGATATTTATTAAGAAGTAGAAATATGGACTTATGTGTATTGTTTTTCCCTATGTCTACTTTTAAAAGACAACATTTCTTCTGAAGGGCGCTTCATTTTATGCATCCAAAATAACTTTTTAAAACAAATAAACATCTGGCTGTCTTATTAATTATTTTGAATATTGTTGCTTTGACAGAAAATAAATCTCTTACACTCCTTAAACTGTAACCGGCACTATACCAATTGACAACTTTTTCTTCAGTTGAATACATCGCACTTAAACGAAAATTAAAATACGGAAGCCAATGCAACAATATTCCAATTAATTAATATGATAGCCAGATCTTCATTTATTATTTTGGTTGCATAAAATTCAGAAGATATTTTGCCATTTGGAAGTAGACCTACGGAAAAACAATACACATAAATCCCTGTGTCTACTTCTTAGTAAATAGCACTGTATATTTATTGTTCGTGCAATCACATTTTGTCTGTTAGTTCTGGCTGGCTGATCAGCTGTACGCTTGTGTTTTGATTGGCATTATTTGGGCATGTGTGGTGCCTTTAGGAGTTCGAGTTGTCGCTGGATTTCTTAGCATCTACGGCTAGGGGGACATGTGTACAATTTTTGGTGTACACCCAAGATTCAAATTCACATTAATTCAAAATAATTCATGTAAATTGATGTTAATTCCCGTTAATTCAAGTTAATTCACGATATTTCATATTAATTCACGTTAATTCAAATTAAATCACGTTAATTCAAATTAATTCACGTTGATTCAAATTAATTCACGTTAATTCATATTAATTCAAATTAATTCCGAGGGGTGTACACCAAAAATTAAAAATTATTTCCCCCTAGATCTACAGTCCAGCTGCGGCTATTCGCTAAGTTGGCGTTGCATCACGTTTGCTATGAAGAGGTACATGTGGCAATTGCCCTATACTACAACTACTTTTAAAAGAAAATTAGATTTTTTTGTTTGCTTGTGGTAAGAGAGAAACCGAAAGCTTTTTATTGCTAAGTGAGTTCCTTAGTCACCTTAGTCTTAGTGATTTAAACTGAAATATTTGTTGAATTGGTGAAATATTTCAAAAATCTGCGACTTTTCAATTTTAATTTCCTGAAGAACAGAGTACGAAACTGAAAATAAACCTTTTTCCTTCCAATTTGCAGAAGCATGGAATCATTGTTAAAAACAATTTCACTGAATGCTTTTTGGTGCAGCGTTCGTGTATCCACAACATTCCACAGAAGCTTCTTCTGCTATTATAGACTCTATGAACTTTATTTTATCATTTGCTGACTAACGTACTGTTTTTGTATGGTTATTAATAAACAATACACATATAGCTTTTAGTTTAGGGCTTTAGAGTTTAGGTTTTGAGTTCCGTAACCAAAAACGTTTAAGAACCGCTGATTTAAGAAATCATTTTCTGATTCATGATTTCTTAATCATATTTTTTTGGTGTATTAAAATACTATATTATTAAATTGACTGTGTTTCGTGTCATCTGTTGCAAAATATGCATCGGTGACCCTTTGCTTTCGCCCAAAAAACCTACGTATAGATCCGTTCCTGATATAATTTTGCAGTGTGACAAATCAGTCATGCAGAAAAAATGAGCACTTAAGGCGGGTCTTTCTTCCAAGTTCCAATTGGGAGTTAATGTCTTTATTATCACATAATTTCGATTGCAACGATTTTCTCTACTGTTTTTGAGAAAAAATTCACTGCTTTAGTTCCACAGTGACAAGCTGCTTTCTACTTCAAAATCTTATGCTGACGTTGGATATAAAGTAAAAACTTGAATTTTGATACAAATTTGAATTCTTCAAGGAAGGGTTTAGCGAGTGATGCCATCAATTTTTGGCGAATTTTCCCAAAAAATGGATGTCACTCGTGTCAATGAAAACCTTTTGATTGAAAGTGGCAAAGAAATGCAAGAAAATTACTCACTTTATGGTTGTCCCCGAATATTGTGAAGCCGGCTTTGGGGTGACGTGCCCCCTAATCTCACACTAAAAATGTTTATTAAACGCACTGATGGTGTAGGTAGAATATTTTAACGTTAATAATTGTCTCAGCACATTATCATGTCACCGCTCACAGAGTTAAAGATGGACAGTAATGGTTTTGCGTTTATAAAATCTAATTGTATATTATTAAAGCACCTTAATATTCACAAACAATCGGATGCATGCAATTGAGTTTAATTTATTTATTTGTGTAGGCTCCTAGAACGTTTTTATTGTTTTTAAGGGGAAAAAGCTCACGCCGTCGCAAGCGCGAGCGTCGTCGTCGTCGTCGTTATCGGAGGAATATTCGCGGATGGCGTTGCCTAGCGAGATGACAGATAAACAGGAGATATACTAAGGTTGCTAGGGGTGGTCCCAGATGTAGTTCGGGAACACGCACGCGTAACGGTATCCCGGCATCGGGAGGCGGGATCATGCATTTCAGTGATACATGAAGACAGGAGACGGACTATAAAGTAGGAAGGAAAAGGAGTGAGACGAACTTGAGCATTATGTCATGATTCTCTTCCGGGACCCGGAGTTTTCTAATAGTGGGGATACCGATACAGTTTATGGCTAAACACTAAACACTTTTTTATGGTCAGATTAAAGTGAGAGGGGTTTAATGGATTTGTTTTCTTGTAAGAAGGATAGATGGTGCGAGCTTTGTGCGAAGATATTTATTTGCTGCGGCTTTTAGAAACTGCAGAATAATTTTCCACGTTCTTATCTTTCCATTCTATTTGCTTTTGCGTACAACGATTTTCGCCCTCTCCCGCTGTCGTTCGTCCCAAATCTTTGTCTTATTTGATATTTTCATAAACATTCTTAATTTTATTACACATTCACGACTTAACGTTAAATAACAGCAAATAGCAATAACATCCCACTTCTGTCGCACTTTTATTTGCGAGACTATACCTAATAAAAGTTCCATATAAATTCATCTAATGAACGATGTTCCAATAAAGATTAGTCTATAATCCTTTTAATATTCAATGCAATTACAAATTTCAAACAATTTCTCGTGTTTTGTGTGAATCGGTAATTAGATACCTCACTTCTAGGATTTCTTGTGGCCATTATTCACTTTAGGGTAGCTAAATCTGTCTACATTTTTTCATTGCGAATGTATAAACATATTCAAAATCTTTCTATTGGGGCATTCATAAATATTGAAAAAAAAACAATGAATCTATATAGAGCAGCGGTGCTCAAACTTTTTTGGCGACGGAACGCTAAACCCCTACACCCCTAAACTAAAAGCAAAAGCAGTTATATGGGTCTTGTTTATTAAAATCATACAAAAACGGTAGATAGGTAGGTACAGTAAGTAGTAAGTTACCAAACAAATTATAAAACTAAGTTCATTTAATAGGAAGTATGTTTTTAGCTCATTTTTGAAAATTATACGCTATTATATTCGATATGGCTGGCTGTCTGGCTGACTGGCTGTCCGGCTGAGATCTTACCAATTACAATAGCTAGAGACTTTAATTTTCACAGTGTAGATGTGCAGGTTCTAGTCTATTTTGAGTTGGATTACTCGTGAGATCGATAATTTTAAAATTGGAAAGTCAAATACTGATTTCCAAAAATGCGCTTTCATCATGCATACAATGATTTACAACTTGTTTATTCCCTATCAACTGGGTAACGTCAGGTTTTATAGAAGAACATTGAATTCTAATGTCTGGTTCGGCATCCAGTCTATTGCGGTACTTTGTTTTTATAGCTACAAATGCTGAAAATCTCGTTTCACACAAGTACTTTGTTGGGAACGGTAGAAAAACATTCAAAGTCTCTGTGGCAAGTTGTGGATACTTATCGCGAATCCTGCACCAAAAATCATTCAGTGAAATTCTTTTGAACAATGATTCCATGCTTATGTCTGATGTCATTCCCAAAATTATCTGATTTGCCTTATTTTTAGGTTTCAGAAAATTTGATGAAGAAGGATTTTGAATCCATGGGCTTATTTTCAATTTCGTATTTTGAAGGTCGCAGATTATTGAGATATTACACCAATTCGACAAATGTTTCTGTATCCGTAAGACTAAGGTGACTAAGGAACTCATTTAGCAATGAAAAGCTTTCGGCTCCTCTCTTACCAAAACAACAGGGAATCGTTTGGCCGTTTTAAAAAATTTGTATTTTGGTCAACATAGGGAAATTTGCACATGCACCGCTTCATAACAAACATGAACGTAAGTATGTTTGGCGATAAAAAGTGAAAACAAGAAATTTACTGTAGAGAAAGCGACCACGGTACCACAATGTCTGTGACCTAAACGTTTCGTTCCGTTTAAAATTGAGCACGTGACGGAAATGCGGATTTTAATTTTTTTGTGTTCGGAAATAAGTCTCTTTTCGGTTTTTTTAGCGGGCGAAAATTAAACAACGAGAGAAATGGAAGAACGGTGATTCGAAGCTAATTTTCGCGAGCGATCACGTGGCGGTCTTAAAGAATATCCACCAAATTTCAACAGTAATCCTTCCGGAGATCGGGGTTTTATTATATTGTCTAGCTTTAAAGCACTATCCCTTCCAAAAGAGTGGTACCGAATTGTAGCATAGGGATCTCTTAAATTTGACTATGTAATGTAATAAATTTTGGTTGCTGTTATATCCAAGAAACAATATGTTGGTTGAAAAAAATTAGCCCTCCTTGACCATGCAGAAGTACGCCACTGACCACAAATTCAAAGTACGTAGATTGGCAGCAAACTTTTTATAATTTTGGATACCATAAAGGACTCGTTTAAGAAAAATGTTGTTTTGAAGATATTCAGAGTTCCAGACAAAATTTGCACCCTGTATATTAAATTTACGTATATCTACCCGTAAAATGTATAAGTAGGCGTTTTGTTTTGGTAGTTTATTTTTAACTTAGGTAACTTTATTATTACAGGTTCCACTTTAACGAAATATGTATTCATTTCCTGGAAAATGGAAAATTTATCCCATATCTCGCACAATCAGGGCGTTGTGCGCGGGTACACCATCCTGTTGAAACCAACTGGGTTTCCAACTCATTATCATCATAACGAATCAAAGCCTATAATTTCAGGATGTCCCCCCCCCCCCCCTTCTCAGTTCCGACTCCTACAATTCGTCAGAAATAGAGCACATGAAAAATTATAATATTGTTTCCGACTGTTTCTATTCGGAAATAAATAATTCTACTACAGACAATAAAAACTTCTAAAATCGACATACACAGACATCCACTACGTTGAGAACACGCCGAGGCGTGTCATTCTTATTTCAAATGGGAGGCGGAGCACGATATAAAATGACGTTCAGAACATATGATAATACTGTTTCTATGAAAACGATCCCGACGGCAGAACATAAGCTTGTTTTGACGTTTAAATTAAATTCAGAATTATCAGAAGCTTTGCAATGACTTACCAAAAGTCGTCACGAAACCTTCACTTTGATGTCTACTATGTCAAAAAATTTTCGTTTCCATGGCAGAGACAGTGAAACTTCATCAAACAACTTTTCCTGCCGCCTGTCACTTTGCTAGCCGTACCTGTCACACTGGTAATGTCTATAATGACTCCTGTCATCAATGACAGATCGACATCAATTTCAAGTTCTATATGAAAATGGAAATTTTTGTTAAAATACGATTACGCGAACACTATTGCACTTTTTTTCAATTCTGTTATCACCTATCAATAGGTGGCCCCGATGGCAATCGGGGATTTGAAATGCCTATTTTGACTTCAATCGCACGACTCCAAGATGAAAAATTTTTTCACTGATACCCTGCAACAATACGGATGTCAGGCACTCAGGGACAGAATAACACATACCACGCAAGCGATCGATAGAACAATTAATTTAAAGAAATATTAATTACCTTAAACATGAGATAATTATTAATATTTTACAAATACTACGCAAATAATTCCTAACTGAATAAATATAGTCTTTTGACACGAAATTCAAATTTCAATTACCAAAACAAAATAAACAAAACAATTATTTAAACAAAATCAAACGACAAATAACTAAATAATTCTGATCAACATCAACATTACCTCAAATTCAATTCATATAATCGAGATAGTGTTTATTCCCAAATTCCAACCAACATTTAACGTTCACACTAAATGAAATTCACGTACAGGGTGACCCATTATATTGGACTATATCTAAAAGATAAGACTTTCTACTCGATATTAAATCAAAAGGTCAATGACCAAAAAAATTACATGATACATTACAACAAATACCTAAGCAACGCATTATTACCCCAACCATTCTACATCCGCATAAAAAGCATGTTAACAATAACCAGATATCGATCAGAAATCACTGCAAACGATAAACATCTAATCCCTCCTTGGACGTATTAGCCACCAGAAGTGAACCTTTCGATCCCTACTAAATTTTCCAAAACAACATTGTCCTCAAGGCTCGCCATGTTCAAGGCCACTAAACAATACCTCAGTGACCGCAAACTTGCCTCAGATGATGTAACAGGGGGTTGCTTGGCCGTTTTAAAAAAATGGTTTTAAATTTGAATGTTGGGCAACATAGTCCACATGTACCGCTTCATAGTGAACGTGAACGAAATTAAGTCTGGCGATAGAAAGAAACACAAAAACGTATTGGGGAAGGTGAGCGCGGTTGCCACGATCTGTTTGAACCTAAAACTTTCGAACCGTTCCCTCACGTGAGGAAAATGCGGATATTCTATTGGTTGTTAGGGCACGCCAGTGAAGGTCATTTGCGTTCATAAAGCTCTTTTTTCTCGTTAAAATTAGCGCAAGAGGTGGGAGAGCGAGCGATTCCAGCGTGATTTCGCGAGTCGAAGCGTATCGTTTGGATGCGTGAAAAACTTAGCAGTTTCGAGTCGCAGATCCGCCTTCGAAATAAAAAACGGGAGCAAATAAACTGAACTATACTATAACTGCAAAATTAATAGCGACACAGAGGAATATTAGCATTTTATTCCTATGCAAAATCATCGAGTATTACTTCCATGAAACTAAAGCCGGTTTGCCCAGAT
This sequence comes from Photinus pyralis, assembly GCF_008802855.1. NCBI lineage: Eukaryota > Metazoa > Arthropoda > Insecta > Coleoptera > Lampyridae > Photinus > Photinus pyralis. The sequence goes on along the minus strand of NW_022170819.1, from coordinate 32,635,578 downwards.
CCGCAATACGTACGGACATTTTTGTTTTGCACTTATCACTATACCATCGAAGTGGTCTGTTTCCATATTTCTAAAGGAAGCGACATTTTTCAAGAAGAGATAAGATCAATTTGTTATCAGAAAAGAGTATGCAAGTTATTTTAAAATTTTTATTTGTGTAAAGTAGTGAAGTGTAGTCGGTTGTTTTTAGGAGTTTGGATAAATAATTTTGTTTGGAATAATTTTGATATTCCTAAAGAAAGCGACCTATGAGAACCATTTGTATAAAGAAACGTTGTATTGTACTTATTGATAAAAATCTAATGCAAACAGAGAATTTCGGTAATTTTGTTTCGTTGATTAGAAAAATTTCCTTTGGTTGGTCAAAGATGTGTTTAGTATTAAGGAAAAAAAGTTCCAGGAATATATTAGGTATAGAAAATTACAGGTTATAAAAGGACGAGAATAACAATTATATCCGATTTTTTTTACAAATAGTAAAAGTAGCGGTAGTCGGCAGCACGGTGTTGTAAATCTCGAGCGCCACCAGAAGTTGCTTCCTTTAAGTCGCCGGAACGGTTTTGGAAGGCACAAATGGAGAGTTCAGATGAGTATACGACAGTTGATCACTATCGTATAATCTACAACACAACTACAGCACATGGAAACAACAATTTCCCAAAGCGGGAACGAAAGGGATATATTTACTGGGAATCAAAACAAAGGAAAGCAAACTCTCCTTTATCAACGGAATGAAAGTATTAAACGCCTACCTTAAAATTAAACGGTACGGTAATAACGCAAACGATGCAAAAAATGAATCAGCCATCAGGACCTACTAAACTAATTAAAACTTTCATTGTCCCACCTCAAACATGAAGATAATTAACCGCGCTTCAAATGACACCAAGCGGACTTCAATCTAACACCGCTTGCTGCACACAACACCTCTAGGTAGCTGCCGGTAACTAATTATACTTACTTAATTTAGCGGATTAACATTTCTAGATCGAGGAGTCCAGTAATACCCATGGTTTCGTCGAAATTTCAGGTCTAGCAAAATGATTCTTTATCTTGATAGACTTTGGCGACCTTGCTCGTTTTAATCCTCGTTTTCACTTAATAAGAAAATCAATAATAATTGGTAAACGGAACTGAAATCATAAAATATAAATTTTCCCTCGTCTCCCAAATGACAAGAGCTTTCGGATGTCGCAAAAATAATTTAAATATCTCTACGGGAACGGTTGCAAAACTAGCCAATTATATACGAAACTTGCGGTTTAGCTTAGCGGTTGAGATACAAATTAGCGTAACCCCACTGGAAGACAAATATGTCCAGAAGTTACTGTTTCTAGAAATGAAGCGCCCGGTTAAGTGCATTCATATACAGTGTGATCACTAGATCTGGTAATTTTGATGTCGGAAAATAGGTGCTTTATTGGAACGCCACAGAATATAGTTGACGCTTCTATATCCTGTGGTCGTCACGCGTAACGCTTTGCATGTGCAAACAGTCATTTTTAGTCGATAGGGTGGCTCTCGAACGCAAGATTATGAGTAGAAGCCGAAAATTCTAATTCCATGCCGTACTTAAACAAAAACGAAACTTCTGTGTGCCTTTTCTGGAGATAGTGTCATGGGATTCACGCAAACCAAGCATTATTAAATTCCTCCTTAGATTCTTTGATTTTAAATTGACCACGATCGCCGAAAATGTACGAAATTAAGCGCATATTCGTTACCGTCCGCCTTGTAAGGGTAGGGGGCGCCCGTTAATGGAATTATCCGTTTATCGAGGTAGATAAGAAATAGCTAAAGAGAAACGATTGTGGTGAGTTTTATTGGAGGTATTTTTGTTATCGGCATTCGAGGTAATTGCGTTAAGGGCCCTGTTGATTAGGTTATGTTCCTTGACGCTGTGGTTAACTAACGATTATTTGTATTGGCCAAGAATTACTGTTATTTTTCGACCTTTCTCTTCGTTTCGCGTCGCACTTGTGAAACAGTCTGTTCGATTCAATTTAATCGACTACAGCAGGGCAATATGCACTAATTCTGTACTGAAGAGTTTCAATTTAAATAAACACGAAATGAATATATACAAATTTTCGTTAAAAATCAGTATATAAAAACACTTAAAGCAATGAACAAAAGATTTCAAATGTGAATTAATGAAGTGTTCATCAAAATAGTAATGAATTTATAACGGCCCTTATATAAATTAATCTATAACAGTTAATTATTATTTGTACTCAAATATGTAACATCTAAATTTATAACACGAACGCGAGTTTCACTATTTATCACTTCGGCATCGATGTTAGAATAAACGTATCATATGTTCTGGAAAGAATGCATCACATCCACTTTCATTCCATATTGCCGGTGACCAATCCTTTATCGACTGGGTAGCTACTTGATGGCGCCTTGATGGCACTCTAGAAAATTCGCTACAATATGATCTAATCCTGTTTTATTTTTTTATTATTTCCGATTTCTGCTATTCAGCAACTCGAATACTAGGAATCGTAATTGTTGTCAGTATAAACGGCCATGACCTTACCTTGAGTCACCTAATTTACGGCGTTACATAATATAATATATAATATAATGTATAATAGATAACTGAATTTTACAATACCTTCTAATCTGGGATACCATTGATCACTATAGAAGTCGTCTTAATTGTGAATTCCCCTAGGTCAGGGCTCGTATTATTGGTATATGAAGTTCAGAGGAACGGACAACGATCCGAAATATGTAGATAAGTCATGTGCCCAAATTGAAGCTATTCTCTTACTTACGGCTTCATCTTTCCTTAGATCAAGGTTCGTATTTGTTGATAATCAAAAATAAAAACAAAACCTGCTATTTAAAGGTATTCCGTCAGGAGAAACTGGAGAAAGTGAGTTTTCGTTCAACATTGATACGGTTCTATCCCGAAAGTCGCTCGTATCCTAATGTCACTGGTCGTGGAAGCCTCGCCCTGAAATTATGGAGAGACATTTAAGGTACTTGAGACACTATAAATAATAAGTTATGATATTTGGGAATTAGAGAACACTGATGTCATTTACTGGACCAAAGTTGTTACTACTAATGCATGATGCCTTTTCACCTTCCATCTTCCAGTATACGTACAATTTTTTATGTAGATTGCGTTTGTCGAAAATTCAAAACGCAATTTATCCGCCGAGATATCGAACAAAAAACACTTTGTTTCGCATAATGCCGGGTAATATTTCAAGTACCTATATATACGTCTCCGACGCAAATTCGTAGTATGAAATATAAACACAATTTTTAAATTTGAACATTTAACCTGCGGGAAATAGCGCTCGGCATAATTGGGTTCCGCATGAAGATGACTTATTCATTTCAGATTTATGAGCGTTTCAGTTCGAATTTATTCAAGTCCTACTTTATATCCGAAGAAATATAGCGAGCTCAAAATGGAAGCGACATTTTCTGTCTTGTTTATCGCTAAGATACGAGAGAATTTTGTTAGTATCAGGTTAAAGTAAATAAATGGAAGTGGCTTTTTGTTTTTTTCGTAATAAATATGTTTAAAGTGATTAACTGTGTTTACCTTTGCTGCTACTTTCTCATATTTACATCTGTACTTTGCAGTTTTGCTTTGTTGTTTATCGTGTAATTAGGTACAGGGTTGCTCAGTATATTTTGACCCCCACTTGCTGTCATTAATTTTGGGAACACAAAAAACAGTTTCAAATACAAGTTTTTATGTCTGTACCGACTAAAATGTAGTAACTGATTGAATTCAATGTACAGGCAATACCTTTTCAACATCTTTAATGGGACACCATGTATAAATCGCGAAGATACAAAATGCCTTGTAAAGATTGTAGTCAAGCATACATCGGCTTACTTCAAAAACAATCATTGGATGATCTAGCGAAATAGTGGACAATATTTGCCTAGTAGAGCAAGTAAATAGGTAGTAAGAATGAATTAACTTTAAAAATTTGTAAAAATAAACGCTTCCTCAGCCTATAACGAAAAACGATGAAGGTTGCCCATTTGGCCAATCAGAAGTGGGTGAACTTTCACTTGTAAGTAGCACATTAGCAGTTCAAGAACTCAACATATTGGAAAGGATACTATCGCAAACTACTGGGATGGAAATCTTATATATATTTTTATAAGGGAGTTGTGGTGGCGTGGTGCATTGAGGCGGGTAACCACTGATTTTCATTCGAGATGTGATTCATTAAGACTCGCATCCCCGCACGCGTTCTCTTAACTTAGGTGTCGCCAGACTCGCGACATGACACTGTATCTAGTACCCTTTTTTTCTTCATGCGAATTTCCAATTGAGCAAACCTGTGAGAAAAATGAAAATAATTAACAATTCCCATCTTCGATACAGGTGAAATGAGAAAATCGGTTAAAGCAGTTCTTTACACCCTCCTACCACTAACCACAGACATAGCAGTGGCATTACATTTTTTTTTATTAAAATAAAAATATGAAATAAATTAATAAAATAACTAGCAGTTTCATCTTCATTGGCGATGGGTTCGTCCTCGATCGCCTGTGATTAGAATTGGGAACCACTTCTTCTAAAATGTGCATATCGTACTAACTATATCAAAGGACATAATATAAAAGGTTCCATGTCCTTAAAAGAGTCTCTTGAAAGATTTTTAAAGCTCTAGCCTCCATGGCCTTCCACATGTTTTCAAATATCTCTAAGAGTCTTAAGTAGCCTTCTAGAAACTTTCACTTTGGGCAGAACTTTTGTAGTTAATAGTCTCCATGACTTTTCAAGTGTCCCCAAAAGATTCCAAAAGTTTTGTTGAGAGTTTCAAGAGGTTTCAAGTCTTCAAGAAACCTTGTTTAGGAGATTAGTCTCTATTGGTGCTCAAGAGTCAATTCCTAAAGATTCCAAGAGCCCACTGTATACTTACCATAATATCTTAGAAAAACAATCTAATGTAAAAAACGTCAACTTGTAAAAATAATTCATCTTTCAGTTTCCATTAAATACAGAATATTTCAAAGCATTTAGCTTCAACATATGGTCCTTCGTGAATGCCGGATTTATTACTCAATAATCCATAATTACAGAAGATTGCATTAATTGGATATTGAAAATCAAACATCCACTGCCGGGAAGACATTTCTCCAGCAAGCCGTTACATCTTCAAGCACAGTTCTAGTCACACATTTCCAGACAAGAACATTCAGTGCCGAGAATAAAAGAGTTTTTCAGCTGGTCAGAGAGTTCCACAAGCGATTCAAGTTCAACTTCCATTCGGACGGCAGATAATCTGTAAAGTATTACTTATTTGCATACTAATTATAGAATAATCACAAGAATTGCGTGGTAGGTAGTTTAAAAGCTCGTTTAACTAATTTTCAAACTTACATTAACAAATGCAGTTCTCAATCATATATAATTTACGGGAGGGAAATTAAAAACAGAATTTCATCTTATAAGAGTTTGTTGGATGAATTTCTTGCTATACAATTAGAAATTGAATGTCTAATCAAGGACGAAGATTTGGAAAGTGAATATAATGCCCGTGAACAATTTGAAAACGCGTTTCATTCAATAATATCACGTGCGTAAGGTTTATTACAAGGTAATTATGCAGAAAATGAGGCAAGCTCAGGTTCTAACTCAAATGATAATCAAAACTTTAATCAGTACTCGGAAGTAAAGTTGCCTACAATAAATTTACCAACATTTTCAGGTGAGTCAAGTGACTGGTTACAATTTAGGGATTCATTTGAAAGCTTAATTATTAATAATAGTCGTATTAGTAATGTTCAACGTTTTCATTATTTGAAGAGAGCCTTACAGGGTGAAGCTTTTGAAAGTATAGCCAATATTCAAGTTACAAATGACAATTTCTCGCTAGCGAGGGAATTATTATGTGAACAATTTACAGATAAAAGAGCATTATTACATGTTGTACATACTAAAGCTTTATTTGATATTGAATCTATCAAAAAGGAATCTTCAAAAAATCTCAGCCATTTAGTGGACCTTGTAAGAATGAACTTAAAGTCTTTAAAAGCATTAGGACAACCCACAGAATCTTGGGATACTTTAATTACATATTTAATATTTACAAACTTGATCCAGTGACAATCAGAGAGTGGGAATCTAAAGAATTTCTAAATGATTCACTCAATTTAGAGAATTTACTTTCATTTTTAAAACAAGTGCTTAAGAAAATGGAAGAGAAGAATACAGAGGCAAATTCAGCCCAAACAGTAAAGGCACAGTCGTCTAAACCACAAACAGTTTCTAAACAAAAATTTAATCCCTTTACTCAAAAAAAGCTTTCATACTTCAAACCGCTTATGTTCAGCTTGCAATGCTCCAAATCATAAAATTTACACTTGCACAACATTTTTAAAGTTGTCCGTTCCTGAAAGAATTGATTTGGTCAACATATCCAATTTATGTGTAAATTGTTTAAATCGTGGGCATCAGTTGAATGATTGTAATTTCGGTCATTGCAAAAAATGCACTGTCAAGCATCATTCCCTTCTACAAGTTACTCAATCAAAGGCCAATTCTAATACACAAGCTCAACAGTCTTTGGTTTGTTTCAATTTAAGTTCAAAACAGGTACCTACTTTTATCAACATTCTTGTCGGAGGTAATTGATACAAAGGTAAATCGTCAAGATTGCAGAGCACTTTTAGACCCAGGGAGTCAGTCTAACTTTATTAATTCAGATTTCTGTCAAAAACTTGGATTATCACTTAATCCCATTATATTACAATTTCAGGGGCTTTCAAGGTAGAATCCAGAATCTATTCCATTTGTAGAATGTTCAAAAAATACGCCCTTTATAGCTCTTCTTGATTGTTTAGTTCTTAAAGAAATATGTGATGTTGTTCCTGAATCTCCTGTAGATTTTCAGTCTCTTTCAATACCTAAATGCCATAAATTGGCAGATCCTCAATTTCATAATCCCAAACCAGTTGATTTACTGATAGGTTCAGATTTATTTTGGGAATCATTATGTATAGGTCAAATCCGTCTCCAACCTTCAGGTCCCTTTCTTCATAAGACCAAGTTTGGATGGATAGTCGATGGACCATTTATAAAAGGTGTTTCGTCGAATAGCTCAAACTCTTCTAAAATTCATTTACAAAATTTAACTATACAAAGTCAGTGTTAGCACAATTTGATTAAATAATCAAGTTATATAACAAGATAGTAACAAAAAAGTTGTTTTGAGTTGTTGTCAAAATAAACAGAATTGAAAACGTAATTTTTGATTTTTCTCATTCTTAATTGCAAGAAGAAACATTTGGCGCCCGAGCAAAAAGTAACCTCGTGCTTTACGAAGAATCAATTCTACCGAAGCAATAAACAACGTGAATCACCAATTCGTCGATTCGTACCAACAATATTCAATCGGAAGCTACAAGAATCCAATATCTGTCCATTTGAGGATCATCTAACAGTGTCAACGACCAAATATCCTTTCCACAAATTCTCAATTTCTTTTGCGAGGTAAGAGTGATCATTCTAATTTGCTTTGAAATAATTCATAACGCACTGAATTTTATTTTGACCAGTAATGTCAAATAAAAATAAAGCATATGTAAAATCCCTTTTAGTAAAACGAGAATTTCTTTATAACAAGCTTAATGCCTTCTCATCATACATTAATGATTTAAAAGACGATTTCAATAAATCTGAGCTTAAATTACGTATCAATAAAATTGAAAATATACTTGAGGAATTTACTCATATTCATCTTCAGCTAGAAGAAATAGGGTCGACTTCTACAAATAATGTAGAAGAGCTTAATGAATTTGAAACTTTATTTTATTCATCAGTTTCTAAAGCAAAAGCTATTTCTTCCATCGAAAATGTCTTGCCGTCAACCTCTGTAAATATGCCAATGTCACTGAATGTTAAATTACCAGAATTAACGCTACCAAAGTTTAATGGTGACATGAATATGTGGTTGGAGTTTCGTGACAGCTTTTCAGCAATTATAGATAGTAATTCAAATCTTTCTAAGGTGCAGAAATTTCAATATTTAAAATCAACATTATCCGATGAAGCCTTAAGAATCATTCAGAGTATCACGCTTTCCGATGATAACTATACTGTGGCATGGGAACTTCTCCTAAAACGATTTAATAAAGAAGAAGTACTTATTGATAATCACATAAAATCATTATTGAAGTTACCATACTGCAAAACAGAATCATCCGAAGCGATCAGAAAATTAGTAGATTCTGTAAATAAAAACGTTCGTTGTTTGCAACTTCTAAAGGTACCGGTTGAGCACTGGGATTTACTGTTGATTTCTGTTATCTCCGAAAAATTGGACGAATGTACCTTTAAAGAATGGGAGAAATATAAAGCAAATAATAACAACAGGATCAGTTTAAAGGTAATGTTAACATTTTTAGAAAGAAAGGCTGACGTTTGTATGAAAATCAATAAATGTCAAAGGTCATACGATAATAGTAAACCTAAAATGAATTTAAACGTCACATCAAATAAGGTTGTGTCAAATCATTCAAAAACGTCATCTTGTCCGATTTGTAATGCTAATCACTTAATATTTGCATGTGCACAGTTCGAAAATTTGTCCCCTCAGGATAGGTACCAATTAGTAAAACAAAAAGGTCTGTGTACAAATTGTATTCAATTTAATCATGCGAGTCGAACATGCAAATCTGATACTTGTAAAAAGTGCCATAAACGGCATCATACACTGTTACATTTCGAAGAAGTGACTCCAGTAAATGTGGGACAAATTTCAGAATTTCAGGAAAATGATGAAGTATCTGATGTTGAAGAAATAAGTATGACTATTAGCAGTAATTGCAATCATTCTAATATTTTACTTTCAACTGTGGTAGTACATGTGATGAGTGCACAAGGTAATATCTTTGCTTGTAGAGCTTTGTTGGACTCAGGATCACAATCATGCTTTATTACTGAAAGTATGTTTAATAAATTATGTCTAACAAAAATTCCAACAAAAATATCTGTGATAGGAATTAATAATTCAGTGAGCAATATACAAAATAAATGCGAACTAATAATAAAATCGCGAATTAATTCGTTCATTACAACAATTTCTTGTTTAATTACGCCTAAGATTACAGGACGATTACCTGATAGATTAATAAACAATTCTTTAAAAATACCTAATCATGTAAAACTAGCGGATCCAAATTATTACGAACCGCAAGATGTAGATTTATTAATCGGTGCATCTCTCTTTTGGCATTTATTGCGCGAAGGTCAAATTTCTTTAGGTTTTAATAAACCTATACTGCAGAATACTTCTTTAGGATGGATTATTTCAGGATCAATAAATTCAAAAGAAAATGATCATACTATTGCGTGTAATGTAGTGAAGGTTTCAGATAACTTTATATTACAAGAACAACTTGCAAAATTTTGGGAGTTGGAATCGGTGCCTAATATTTGTGTATGGTCAAAAGAAGAAACATTGTGCGAAGATCATTTTAAATCTACGTACAAACGTGATTCTTCAGGACAATTTATTGTACGAATTCCCTTTAAGGATTGTACAACACAACATTTAGGAAACTCTAAAAATTATGCATTAAAAATGTTTCAATGTTTAGAAAGAAGGTTCAATAGAAATCTTAATCTAAAAAAGAAGTATGATGAATTTATGCAAGAATATATTCAATTAGGTCATATGACATTACTTACATTACTTACGTCAGAACCTTTTACTCCAAATTATTATTTGCCACATCATGGAATAATTCGTGAATCAAGTTTAACAACAAAACTGCGTGTCGTTTTTAACGCATCTGCACAAACTTCATCTGGTAAGTCACTAAATGATTTACAAATGGTTGGACCAACTATTCAATCAGATCTATTTTCAATTTTGATTCGTTTTCGCCAAAATTTATTCGTTGTAAGTGCAGATATAGAAAAAATGTACAGGCAGATACTTGTTGATGATAAAGATAGGCAATTTCAATTAGTTTTCTGGAGAGAAGATCCAAAAGATAATATTAAAACTTATAAACTAAATACAATTACTTATGGAACATCAAGCGCACCTTTTTTAGCAATACGGTGTTTGCATCAACTTGGATTAGAGTCACAAGCAATTTTTCCGAAAGCTTCCATAGCTATACTTCAAGATTTCTACGTAGATGATTTATTAACCGGATGTGATTCTGACCCAAGAATTAATTCAAACATCAAAGGACATTTATAACATATTACAATCTGCAAAAATGCCGTTACGTAAGTGGGCATCTAATAGCTCCGAAATAATTCAAAGTATTAGTAATTCGTTATTAAAAAATATTGAACATCAAACAGTTTCAGATAGTTCTTGTAACATATTAAAAACTCTTGGATTACCTTGGTTACATTACCAAGATCAACTATGTTTTAAAATTGATACAACCCTAATTCCAAATACACTGACGAAAAGAGATGTATTATCATACATCGCTCAACTCTTTGATCCATTAGGACTAATTGCACCCGTAATATGTAAAACAAAAATTTTTATGCGAAATTTGTGGCAATTTAAATTATCTTGGGATGAACCCTTACCACATGAATTATATATTCAATGGAAAGAATTCAACGAGAATTTGCAAATATTAAATAATCTGAAAGTACCACGCTGTACAAGGTTACCGAATTCAATTATAAATGAGTTGCATGGTTTTTGCGATGCTAGTCGTTTAGCATACGGTGGTTGTTGTTATATAAGATCAGCAGACAAATTTGGAAATGTGCAAATTCATTTACTTGCAGCAAAGTCCAGAGTTGCCCCAGTTAAAGAATTAACAATACCCAAACTTGAACTTTGTGGTGCAGTATTACTTTCAGAGTTAGTAAATAAAGTACTCAAATCGTCTCGAATTCAATTTGATAATTGCATTTTATGGACCGATTCTACTGTTGTTTTAAGATGAATAACTACTCCACTTAACATATTAAAAACATTTGTTGCGAATCGTATTTATCAAATATTGGAGTTAACTAATTCACATTCGTGGAAGTATGTATCAACAAACCATAATCCTGCGGATATAATATCTCGTGGTTTATATCCAAAGGAAATAATATCTAATAGTTTATGGTGGTTTGGTCCAGAAAGGTTATGTAGTACCACGGAGTATTTTTCAGAATGCAATGACAATAATATTGACCTACCTGAGTTAAAAACTCCAAAACCTATAATATTAACAATAGTGCAATTTCAAAACCAAATAAGTAATTTAATTTCAAAATTTTCAAATTTTAATAAACTAGTATCAGTAATGTGTTGGGTTTTAAGATTTATCAATAATAGTCGTAATTCTTCTAAAATTAATACTGAACATCTTTCATTAATTGAACGCAATAATGCACTTAATAAAATCGTAAAGGTAATTCAACAAGAAAGTTTTCCTAATGAGTACCAAGCCTTTTTATTGGGAAAGGAATGTCCTAAGCGTAGTAAATTAAATTCATTAACGCCTTTTCTCGATAATGATGGCTTGATAAAACTTACAGGTCGACTCAGTAAAGCTTTACTTGCATATGAGAAAAAACATCCAATTATACTCCCTCGATCACATTACTTTACTAAACTTTTGTTTAAATATGAACACACAAAGAATTTACATTGCGGCCCTAATTCTCTCATTGCTATTATAAGAGAAAGATTTTGGCCATTGTCTGCGCGTATGACTGCAAAAACAGTAATAAAAAATTGCGTGATTTGTCGTAGACGCGCAGCAAATTCTTTTGCTCTTATAATGGCACAGTTGCCAAAGTTAAGAGTCACTCCGTCACCACCATTTACCAATTGTGCGGTTGATTATTGTGGTCCAATTAAATTAAAAGATAGACAAGGACGAGGATGCAAAATAACGAAAGCATATATTTGTATATTTGTATGTTTTTCTACTAAGGCATGTCATCTTGAATTAGTGTCTGATCTCTCTACTAACGCATTTTTAGCTGCATTTAGAAGATTTGCATCTAGAAGAGGAAAACCACATAACATATTCAGTGACAATGGTAGTAATTTTATAGGAGCAAATAATGACTTAAAAACTATGTTTGAATTTCTTAACAAAAATGCAGATCAATTTAAAAAGTCTTTAATTTATGAAGGGATTAAGTGGCATTTTTCCCCAGCTTCATCACCACATTTCAACGGCCTAGCAGAAGCAGGCGTAAAATCAACTAAATTTCATCTAAAACGGGTTTTAGGCTATGCATTACTTACATATGAAGAGTATTTAACAGTAATTGTTGAAATAGAATGTTTACTTAACTCGCGCCCTCTTTACCCGCTTTCTTCTTCCCCTAATGACTATCAAGTACTAACTCCTTCTCATTTCCTTATTGGTCGTCGACTTACGGCCATACCGAATACTGACTTCGTGGAGATTCCCACTAATAGATTATCCAGGTGGCAGTATTTATCAAAGCTACAACAACAATTTTGGAATCGCTGGTCAAGGGACTACCTTGGAGATCTCCAAATTCGTACAAAATGGAATATAGCACAAGATAATGTCAAACCAGGGACTATCGTGTTAATTAAAGAAAATAATACACCTCCTGCGCACTGGAAAATTGGACGAGTTATTGAAGTTCATCCCGGTGATGATAACATCATCAGAGTAGCGACTATTAAAACAAAATCTGGATTATATAAGCGGGCAGTACGTAATTTATGTCCATTGCTTAATGAAGATGAATAATTAAACGAATCGTTTAATGCGGCCGGCTATGTTAGCGCAATTTGATTAAAAATCAAGTTATATTACAATATAGTAACAAAAAAGTTGTTTTGAGTTGTTGTCAAAATAAACAGAATTGAAAACGTAATTTTTGATTTTTCTCATTCTTAATTGCAAGAAGAAACAGTCAGCTTTCTCGCTTCTGGGAAATAGAGGAGTGTATAGATTTAATTCGTTTTCCAAATGAGAAAATTTGTGAAGAAAATTTTGTTTCAACTTATTATAGAGACCAGGAAGGCCTTTTCGTAGTTTCAATTCCTTTAAAAGAACCTGTTTCTAAGTTAGGTGATTCAGCGGTTTTACAATCTTGAACGAAAACTTTAGTGGAACTCCGAATTACGAGAATTATATAGGTACTTCATTTATGAGGGAGTATCAAGAGCTTGGCCACATGTCAGAGGTAGAAATATCAAATGATACAACATATTTCTTTTTGCCACATCATGGGATACTAAAGGCTGATTCACTCACTACCAAGCTTCGAATTGTGTTCGATGGGGCTTGTTCTTCATCCTCAGGTTGGCCCTTAAACGACATACAAATGGTCGGACCAACCATTCAACAAGAGCTATTTTTTATCTTGCTCCGTTTCAGATTACATAAATATGTCGTTTCAGCTGACGTATGTAAGATGTATCGACAAGTTTTGATTAAACCTTCACAGAGAAATCTTCAACAGATTCTTTGGAGAGAAAAACCTTCAGATTCTCTCACAGAGTTTCAATTAAATACTGTCAAATATGGCACTTCTTCGGCTTTCTATTTGGCTATCAGATCTTTGTTTCAACTAGTTTTAGAAAATATCAATACTTATCCAGCCGCCTCTAAGGTCATCCAAACTGACTTTTATGTTGAAGATTTCCTTACAGGATCTGATTCATTAACAGATTTAACTAATATTTGCAAAGAAATATCATCAATTCTTAAAAGTGGTCGTTTTGAACTTCGTAAGTGGATCTCTAATGAACCTCAAGTTCTTAAGTCAGGTTACAGATTCCAATTCAGAACTAAATACATTAAATTTAGGTTCAAAGGAACATACGAAAATGTTGGGCATATTTTGGTCATCAATTTCAGATGTAGGTATACTAACATACAATTCCGAGATTATAGATAATCCTTCAAAAAGGGTCACAAAACGTATAATTCTCTCTAGCATTTCACAAATTTTTAATCCATTAGGATTACTAAGTCCCTGCGTTATCACTGCAAAAATTCTACTGCAAAAACTATGGTTAGACCGGTTATTTTGGGACGAGTCCGTTCCTGCATCTATTTATACACTTTGGATGACGTTACGGGATGAACTTAAACATATCAATCATTTCACAATACCTACACATGTCAGATGCATCGATCCTGTTCATACTGAACTCCATACCTTTTCTGATGCTAGTGAAAAGACATATGATTCCTCTACATATATTCGAACCATTGACGCTTAAGATAAAATACATGTTTATTTGCTTTGTGCTAAATCCAGGGTTTGTCCAATAAAGGCACTTACAATTCCTCGCTTAGAATTATGCGGTGCTCTCATAGCCACAAAACTATCAGAAAAAATTCAAAGGACTTTAACAGTTCAGTTCAGTGGCATTTTTCATTGGACAGATTCTACAATTGTGTTGGGTTGGATAAACATGTCATCATCTTCATTAAAACCATTTGTTGCTAACAGAATTTCCGAAATTCAGAGCAAAACCCTACAAGAAAATTGGTACCATGTGAATTCCACATCAAATCCTGCCGATCTATTATCAAGTGGTACTACTCCAACTCCATTAATATCATCTAATTTATGGTGGCATGGTCCAGATTGGCTTTCCCTTTTTTCATCACAATGGCCTTTTGCATCTGTGTGTCAAAAAACAGAACTTCCTGAAAGCAAAACATCGCAAGTGCTACAGACGATAACAAGACTTCGTCAAATAATAAATATAGAACGATTCTCAAATCTTTCAAGGGTTCAACGCTCTATGGCATTCTGCTTACGTTTTATGCATAATGTCAAATCAAATAATAATAAGTTACATGGGCCATTGAATAATGGTGAACTTTCAAATTCACTGAATAATCTTTCAAAAATTGTGCAAGCGGAGCATTTCAGCTCAGAAATGAGTTCCTTGAATAAATCCATCCAAGTAAAAAAAGGTAGTATTAATCGTCTTTCGCCTTTCTTAGATGATCTGGGCCGATTACCTGTTGGTGGTAGACTCAAACTTTCTTCATGGTCATTCGAAAAACGACATCCTATCTTGCTTCCTAAAAATTCTCATTTCACCAAATTGCTTTTCATAAGTGAACACAAACAACTTTGTCATTGTGGTCCTAACCATTTACTATCATCTATCAGAGATAGATTCTGGCCAATTTCAGGCCGCAGCGTTGCTCGGAAGACAGTACATAATTACATAACATGTTTTAGGTCAAAACCTTCCTACCAAACCCCTATGATGGGAAATCTTCCAAAAGAACGGGTCATTCCAACTTTTCCTTTTCATTCAACCGGCGTAGATTACGCTGGACCCTTTTTACTAAAAGATAGAAAAGGACGCGGGTGTAAAACATTTAAGGCTTGGGTTTGCCTCTTTATTTGTCTCACAACCAAGGCCATTCATCTTGAAATGGTTACTAGTCTTAGCTCTGAAGCATTCATTGCATGTCTTAGACGTTTCATATCTAGAAGAGGCAGCCCTTTACAGCTCTTTTCAGATAATGGTACAAATTTTACAGGAGCAAAGAATGAAATAGATGAAATTTCAAAATTTTTATCTGATAACCATACTGAGCTTACTTCATTCTGCGCCAATGATGGAATAAATTGGAAGTTCATTCCTGCAAGTTCACCATATTTCGGTGGTCTGTGGGAAGCCGGAGTAAAATCTGTGAAGGTTCATTTACGACGAATGATAAAAAACAATTTATTCACTTTCGAAGAATTTCAAACTCTTCTTGTTCAAGTCGAGTCAATATTAAATTCCAGACCGCTGTCACCGCTTAGCTCCAGTCCAAATGACTTCAATCCAATTACACCAGCGCATTTTCTCATTGGGAGATCATTAACGTCATTGCCCGAAGCTGATGTTAGAGATTTGCCTACAAATCGATTATCTGATTACCAACACATTCAAATGCTTCAACAACATATATGGCACCGATGGTCCAAAAAGTATATGGGAGAATTACAACAAGTTCAGAAATGATTTTCTCTGTTTTGCGTTTATAATGACAGTATTCCGATATCAAAAATAGTGCTGGAATAAGTTTCATTCCAACACTATTTTTGGTAACTATTTTCCACAACTGACAGATTTTAAAGAACATTTGGTATTAAGTGGTTGGCATGCTCGTCTAAATCATCCAGGCTGATCATATTGTTCAATTCAAAGTTCTGCCTGGATGATTTAGACGTTAATACTTATCTCAACGGTTTAGTAAAATGTGGACTAATTTCACTTATTGTTATAAAATTATGTTACAGTTATTAACGATACGGGTAATTGAAATCATTAGGTATTGAAAATTCAGTGTAGGTACTTAGAGAAATCCACATTTAATACAAATGAGGTTTTATAACCTAACAAAATTACAAAACTAATCTTTGTCACTAAATGTACAATTATTATAAACTTTTAGAATAATTGTGGAATTATTGCCTGGTAGCAAATTATGAACAGTCTCTTCTGCTAACTGTCGAAGCTCTGGAGGAGTGGAAGGAAGAATTTCTTCGCACATTATTCACTTTTTATTGAAAAACTAAAATATACTGCACAAATTCGTATTTGACGCGCTTGTTAAATTGAATTTTTTCAAAATCTAGCGTAGCCAACTTAATTTCTTTATTGAAAAATTGTTGGTGTTGCCAACTTAATTTCTTTATTGAAATATTTATTACAGAAATGTCAGAATTGTTAATTTTTTTTAATACAATTAAAATGCTCAACAGAGAAAATAGTATAAAGCATATGTTGCAGAAGGCCTTTCTAGCACTCGTTCATTCGAAACTTGAACTCGTGTTAGAATATAGCGCCTTCTGCAACTTATGCTTTAATATACTATTCTAACACTTCCCCACGGACCTCTTAAAAAAAAATAAGAGGTCCGTGCACTTCCCCCAATCTCCAAATAGGGCAGTTGGTCCTAATCAAAGACACTCATTCTTAACTGTTGTGGTGGCCATTAGGCCGATTATGAAAATTCATCCAGGTCAAGATATTCTCGTAGGTGTTGAAGCAGTGAAGACATCTCGTGGAGAGTACAAACGTGCTGTTAAAAATATATCTCCAGTACCTAATGTGAAAATAGAACAATAACACTGTATATTTAATTTCATTTTCATTTCACTTGTATTTGTGTAATGTGTTGAAATTTATTTCAAGGTGGGGTGCATGTATACGCCAATCACCATATCTAAAAAAAAACAATCTAATGTAAATAACAACTTGTAAAAATAATTCAATCTTTCAGTTTCCACCCACAATATTCTCTTGAAACCTGCTTTAATAACTTTTAATAATCTCCAAGGCCCTCCAAAGGCTTCCAGGGGCCTCGAAGAAGCTCCAACAGCTTTCTGTTTATGTTGTTTGTGTAGTGTTTAATAAACCATAACAGTGTTTAGCTGAGCTTTTATGGTTTGTTAAAGTTGTTGTGTAAGGTCCATCTTGCAAGAGTTTTTTGAACCTTTCAAAGGACTTAAAAGATAATAATAAAAACCTGTAATGGGTCCTGGTCTTGAACAGTATTTGAAAATCGAACCATAACAAGCGCCATCTTGTAGACATTAAAAAAATGCCTATGAGAAAGTGTTATTTGTTTATTTATTTCTTTTCAAACAGGGCCAGAAAAAATAAACAACGAATATGGTTAATTTCGTTTTTTTTCGAATATCTTCGGAACTGATCGGAATTTCCGAATATTCAAAATATACTAAGCCCTAAAATACGCAACTTTCTTCTAATTAACCCACTGTGTGTGGTTTCCGATTTCTTTATGCTGTTCATTCCTGGACACACTGTATACCTACATCGTATGTAAATATTTACCACGTATCATCCAAGCTTGTGTAACAGGATTGCGAAACACAAAGCATGAATATTATGATTGAAAATGGCGACGGTCTTTTTTGTATTACTGCTAACCGACAAATTCCATAAATATGGAGAGTGGAATTTACGCATAGGTAATGGCACAATAAAAAAAAGCAGCAACAAACGTTATTTACGGCAAAATCGATTGCACTTTTTTCGTCATTATTAGATTCGTTCTCAAAATTGCAAAGACTGGCGCGGTTCAAACGCCGTTACTAAAATCGTAGTGGTAGAATAAGGAGCGCGGAGCAACTTAAAACTTGGGGGGATGCAAGAAGAGCAGGAGGGTTCGGCGGTAGGCTAGTCTGGCTTTGATCTTGCCATATCTCTTACAAATGCAAATTTCATTTTGCTCTGCCGTACCCCATCAAAAATATGAACTAAACGATAACTTTATTTATTATTTATACCTCAGGCTGCTTTACTGATTCGAGTTACGACAACCGTTATATTATAGTTCTTTATACTTAGGGGGCAGGTTTCGCTTTTATGCGTGCAAAAATGAAAAGTATGGACCGACGCGATGCTTTTATCTAATAGGCTTATAGACGCGTTATTCTATTAGCGGCATAATCGGAAATTATAAAATAAAAGCGCGGAGGAGATTAGCTGAACTACCCTTATATGTGTAGCAAAAGGAAGAGAAGCCATCAATTAGACTGCTTTCAATATAAATTATGCATAAGTAGATATAAAAGTTAAGGGTGCTAGTATTGAATTATCAAGCGCAGCCTGACGTAATTTATTTACATGACGGACCGTTTGTGGTACATTTTTAATAATCGTCTGCTCTTCTTGCGCCCACATCTCAATTTTGATTCATTAAGCAGTAAGTACTAAAAATCCGTCTTGCTAATAGAAATAACAAATTTAAACACTCGAAAACGTACAAGGAGAAAATCGCGTTTCTCCTGCTTTGCAAAACATTTCGAGTACGTTAGATGGATGTTCTACTGTGAATGATCCCGACCTGCTATACATTTTCTTTTACCCTAAGGGAGCACTGTCATAAATTCATGTTCCTTTTTCTTAAATGTTACAAAACTTCATTTTCTTTATGCAATTTCCGATTTAGGTAACAGGAGTGTCAGTTATTAATATCGGTCGTTTCACGTAAAATATGCAAGAACACATATAATTAATAACTCTATAGAATGAAGATGTAACGTTACTGATTATTAAGGATCCTCAGATCCTTTATAGTTTTGTATTGTCGTCCCTCCGCCCGTCGGTCCGTCCGTCCGTGTGGGCTCTAACTTTTTTTAAAAGTGGCCGATTGTGTTGAAATTTGGTGTATGGGTCAATCGGCTCAATATAATAGAAATCATCATATTTCATTCCCTAGGTCATGTATCGAGTTCGGACTTTCGCTAGATTATTCCTTATAACTCTTAGCTGATGTGTAATAATTCAATATATCTCTTATCTCTGGTATAGGTCGAAAGTTTTAGAGCAAAATGTACCCAAAATTATTTTTTACACATGAATTTGGAGTTTTAAAAGCTTTCAAACGCATTATCTTGATGCTGAAAGAGTACATCACGTGCACATTTGATAACAGCATGTGTGAAATTCAAAGATGTTAAATTATTTTTCTGAGGCCACATCGATTTCGTCAAAATCGTTATTTATGCATCAAGATCGTTGGGAAAAAAACTAGGGGCATTATCTCAATGCCCAAGACATGAATTTGATGCATTTTTGGCGACCACATGGATTTTGATTAAAACATGTCAAAATCGTTATTTCTGCACCATGGAAAAAAGACCAAGAGAATTATCTCCATGACCAATACATGAATTTTGATCTATTTTTGGCGACCACATGAAAAGTTGCTACAAGTAATTAAGCGACGAAGTCAGGGTCCGGATGAATGTTTGAGGGTTTACGTGGCTTTTATGCAGAGCATGTTCAGTCGATTAGATGTCACTCTTACACAAACCACCACGTGAAAATTTTGATGAAGAACATCGCACCATTCGACCAAGACAAATTGAGTTTGACGACAGTTTCCACAATTGACGAGCTATTGAAATTGGGACGACAACTCGAAGCTAGGAAGAGTGCCTTGGAGGAATTCAAACCACCCCCTCGCCGAGGAACAACTAAACTTCTTGAACCTGACCTGGCTTACGTATACACCGATAAACGAGGCCAAGTTAACGTAGAGCAACCACAGTGCGCTTCAGTTGGAAGAGACCTTAAATGTTTCTACTGTCAGGAAAGCTGCCATTTCGCTTCACGCTGTACCAAGCCGTTTCGAAGACATTGTTTTACATGTGGACAATCTAACGTTACAACACGCAGCTGTCCGGTCTGTGCGCAGCAAGGAAACGGACGAAGAGGTCAGTAATAAACCAAGCTACTGCACTCAACTCCAAAGAAGCCTTGGATGATAAATCTCGTATCATGCTGGATATTTTATTTGCGCAATTGGAAGAAGACGAACGGCCATATCTGCAAATATCGATATTCGGTCAAGAAATACTAGGTCTCCTGGATTCAGGTGCTTTGCAGAGTCTAATGGGGAAAAAGGGATGGGACTGTTTACAGCACTTACAATTGCCTATACCAAATTCTTCCGTGAGTAATTGTACGGTTGCCACTGGATATAAATGTCCAGTAATCGGGTCTATATCTGTTCCCATTTGCCTACAAGGGAAAGTGAAAATCTTTGAATTATTAATTGTACCAGCGTTACCTCACACCCTAATATTAGGGATAGATTTCTGGAAGAGGATGGAGCTAGTTCCGAACTTACGCAGTAAGGAATGGCATTTCGGCGAAGCAAAAGAAGTTCAAATAAACTCTATTACCACCATGTCCAAGTCATTAGAGCTGAATCAACTCGTTGATGAGGTCTTCAAGAAGATGGGCAATAAACTGGGTTGTACGAACTTGGTCCAACACAAGATTAAAACTTCGGCGGATCCCATCCGACAGCGATATTACCCTGTATCTCCTACTGTACAGCAACACATCGACCGAGAACTAGAAGAAATGCTGGAAGCAGGAATCGTCGAACTCACCTTGGGCATCCCCGATTGTACTGGTTCAAAAAAACGGATGGATCGTACCGATTCTGCGTCAATTATCGCAAACTGAATACCGTAACGGAACGCGATGCTTATCCGCTGCCTTATGTCTCTGATATTCTAGACAGGCTCCGGGATGCATAATTCTTATCGACAATCGATATTCGGTCAGCATACTGGCAGATACCCATTGCTGAAGAGTCAAAAAAATACACTGCGTTTATCGTACCGAATGGAGGAATTTAGGCCATACATACAGGGATCACACTTCAAAGTGATTACTGACCACTATTCGTTGATTTGGCTCAACAACCTTAAAAATCCTAGCGGTAGACTAACAAGATGGGCGGTAAAAGTACAACAGTACGACTATGCAGTGATTCATCGTATCAGGAAAAAAAAATGTTACACCATTGTGAAGCCAAGAGACTTGATTGTTAGGTACGTAATTCCTTTGGGTGAGAATGTCGTTATCTTGGTGACACATGATTTCCGTAACAGAGATGGGGAATTATGTAACTTTTTTCAAACACTCGAGTTTAAAAAGATTAAAAATGGTCCTAATGTTACCGCTTGTACACAGTCACTTGATCGTTACATTACGTCTGCAATCTTTATAAGGAATAGGTAAATTTTTTACTATTAATTTAAATTTAAAAGACGCTAAGCGCGTTTTTGTAGCACGGAATAAACTAAAATGAGTGCGCGCTTTGGCATTTATAATGAAGAGAGACGCGTGAGGGCGTTTTACGCGTCTAATTAGTTCAATTTAGTGGAAAAGGTGCCAAATATCGTTCCACAAGTGGTTTTCCACACACACCAACAATGTGTAGAAGCAGCATTTTAACGCCATTTGACCAGTTTGGACGTATTATTTTCATTAACCAACTTATATTGCAGTTCAGATTTGGAGAAGAAAGCCTCCAGTTACACGTAAAGCTTTTGTAAAGCTATTAAAACGCCGTATTTTGTGAAGCAGTCGCATTCAAATCAAAAAGAATATAAGATTGGAAGGTTTTCGTTGTTTGTCTACATTGTTACATACTAAACTGAATTTCGTTTGCGTTTTCTGAACAACCGTTTATATTATCGTTGCACGTAAAACTTTGGGGTAAATTATAATTCAATTTATCAACAGAACATTTGTTCAATTTGTATAATAATTTACATTTAGATTAGATTTTTTCAATTAGGAAGAGTACATGGATTTGATATATTGTTTAACGTGTAACTTAGAACGCTTGCATCATCATAAATAAAGCAAACCATGTATTACCTGCATTTGACAGTATTGACTGATTTATGAATATAATTCAGGTAACGTATCGAGTTTGATCTTGCTGGAATATTTAAAATTGACGTTTCAGCTAAGCCCAATGAGCTAAATTCTCTTGGCACAAATCTATCCATTGGATATACCAACACCACATTATTTCTTTACTACAAAATATATAGCAGGTAATTTATATATCATTACATCATTATATATCACTGATTTCCAGACCCGTTCACAACCTGAAAACTTAATAATAAAATCATTCACTTCTTCCTTTCCCTTCATTCATTCCTTTTTTCTAGTTTGTTATATTTTTCATTAGTTTTTTCCCCATTGCTCTTCCCTTCTTTTGATTTCTCCTCTAGTTCCTCCCACTTCCACGATCATTTCTCACCGTTCGTCATTATGTCGCTGTACTCGTATATACTGTGCCCAAAATGGTTGCCGCACTGAAAACTTGGGATGGGGGCAAAGCAATGAACAAAACGCTTTAAAATTTTATCTCACGGTGAACCCGCCCTATTTAAAGGAATGGCCTGTACATTTTGGAGCAAGCCGTATATAGCTTTCCAAAGACGCTTTAAAAAGAAATCTGCCCCTAGCGAGAATATCACCAAAGCAAACCAAGCTAACTGAGTGTCATGGTCTCATCCGCGACAAATTAAATTAACTTGACCCCAAGTAGAAGGTACAAATCAACGTGGGAATAGAAGCACGTTACAAAACCGGTAAAATCGGTGACTGCTAAGGAGCGTGAAGATTTGAGGCGATTTGATAGATGGCTCCATGTATTTATGGAATTTAACCACGCAATTTTTCACCGCAGAAATGACTCTCTTCGCAAGCCGCATCGAAGTACACTTCGATTTTAAAAAAACAGCTGAAATCGTAAGGTAGAACGCATGGAATTCTAATTGCCATCTTCCGAATATATCGATTGAATTCATAATTTGAGACGTGATTTGTTTGGATGGGATGTACCGGGTGCAGTTTTTTGAATTTGTAATCTTTTCTAAAATGCCGATTTCTAACCAAGAAGCATTTAAACAGTTACGCCCTCCGTTGGTCATTTTTAGAGCTTGAAAATATTTTCCAGCGATTCTTCATGACCGATTTACCCAATAACTTTGGGTTAAACTCACCGTTACCGACGGCCTTCGCTTACCTCCACATCTACTGATAGCAAGCGGCCATTTTGTTATAAAACCAGTAACAGCAGTAGGTCACCGGGTTACGAAGGATCGACCTTCATTCACTTAGTGTCTTAGTTGATAACTATTTTGGCCCTTTGGGGTCATATGCGAATATATTTAAGTTATTTGTGAATATCATTACATGCTCAGTATCTTTGCCATCTCGGTTAAGTTATGATCAAGTTTGAAAGGCGAATGTTGTTGGAGACCACCACTTCCTTCTGAAGGGGGCCCATTAAGTATTGTACCCGGTATAGACGCAGATTACGGGTAGAGCAAGGCCCTTCAGGCATTAATCAACTAATAAGTAAATAAGAATAAGAATAAGAATAAGAATAAGAATAAGAATAAGAATAAGAATAAGAATAAGAATAAGAATAAGAATAAGAATAAGAATAAGAATAAGAATAAGAATAAGAATAAGAATAAGAATAAGAATAAGAATAAGAATAAGAATAAGAATAAGAATAAGAATAAGAATAAGAATAAGAATAAGAATAAGAATAAGAATAAGAATAAGAATAAGAATAAGAATAAGAATAAGAATGAGAATAAGAATTTTTGTATTTTGGCTCAAGTACAGCAGCAGAGTAGTTGAATTAACACCAAATAAAATTAACAGTAATGAACAATCTGATTGACAAACTAATATTTTTTTTTAATATACCGAGCCTTGCGGCTTGGGAGGTTTTCTTTGATTGTTTTCAGGATTGGATGCGAGAACTGAGCTCACTTCTTCGGGTGAACAGCTAGCTTTATTCAAGGTAAGTTTCCTTATGTGTTTTACTTGTACTTGGCCTTATACGTACGAATTTGCGCCCAGAATATCAATTTGTTTCTGAAAAATTGTTTTAAGATTCAGTAATTAGTTTCATCGATCTTTATTGAATTGGGATTTATTCTTTTGGGGGAAGTTAACTGTGAGTTTTATGGGAACTTTAACGTACACGTTTGAGGAAATTCATTTACGCAAATATTTTATATAATTAACGTGTCAGAAACGCGTAATTCTTCCAAACACACCTGTTCTCGTTATCAGCGATAACACGCGTGCGTTAATATGTAAATTTTCATCTGACATAACTCCTTATCGCAAACGACCAGATAAAACTTTTTTTATTACGTAAAATTCACCAGATGTCTTACTTAAACCATCTTATCTAAATTGAATAAATTACAATAGCGATAAGATTTAAACAAGAATTACGGTTTTACAAAATTTCTAAAAAGAAAAACAACACTGACATACAAATTCAAAGAAAACGAACCAACTTTGTGCGTATTTCGTAAATAATCCTCCAGATTTATTTCATAAATTGCAATCTTTTTATATACAGGATGTCCCGTCATTATTTTTGGTGTTTAGGCCGCAATAACGTGACGTTGTTTTCACAACAGTATGTATCCATTTAAGTGGCGAGTTTTTTATTAAAGTAACTGTACGCTCTCTTGGCCAAATAATGAAGATAATTACTGCTCCTTCCTCTTTTGCAAACAATTTATAATCGTAAAAAATAAATCGACCTTATAGCTGGTTATTAAAATTGAATCCAAATAGAAAATCTTTACTTTCTTCTAGCTGGGCCCACACATGGAAAATCATATACAGGTGTAATCTCTCTTTTGAAAATTCTCAAACCGGATTAAGTGATCGGTTCTTTAAAAGCTTTCCTTTTCTTTACTAATTGATTGACAGAATTCAAAATTTTCAGCAGCCTTAAAGCAGTCGGTTTATTTTGAATGTAAATAAAATTAGTTACCTTAACTAGAGGCAATAATAGTGTGATATCCTCTGGGTTGTCGTATTGACTGGTCTCCTTTGTTGATCCTAATTGGCTGAAAGACGATCAATGCAAAATTGAAATGAATGAATTCTTCATAAATTATAAAACCACCCTGCGCAAAGTTACATTTTTTTAACCGCTCGACGTGAACCTTATCGTGGCTTAACACGCATTGCCCCGCGTGTCTCCACTAACAACTTAATTCTAATTTTACTTTTTAAATCGCATCCAATGGGACGTGCAACCTCCTCCGCCAATATAACTCATTTTTTCGATCCAATATTCTTTGACAGGCTCCGTGTGAGGTGAAAGGAGGCATAGGCGGTAACGAGTCAAACCATCTGCAAAACTTTAGCGCTAGTGTTGTGCCGTTTAGTCGCCTTCTACGACACGCAGTGCCCTCTGGGGTAGAGCTATCCTTTCCCGCCCTACACGGATAATTACCATAATGGAACGTACCGCTACAAACTTGTATTATGTAAGTACGTAATGTAGTAGACACAACGTTTTAATAAAATAATAATAATAATAATAATAATAACTGAATATGAACAGTTGCTTGTAATGTGCTCGTAGGGTGGATTAATTTTGTAAAAGCTTCTTCGTATACACGTCTTTGGATTTTTATTTTAGAATTGTCATGTTAGTAAGTTCAATTTGGCCATAACGCAATTATATGGTAACCTCAAAGGCAGGAATGTGATAAAATAAAATCAAAATATCAACGTAAAAGAGTAACGAGCGAATTGCGGTAGAAAGGCAGGAGCAGCAACGATTTTATTGTAACGACGAAATGCAATTGACTGAAAGCAGCTTTGAAGCTTCGGATGCTAACCTCATAGAGCCTTACTTCGGCATGTTAAGCTCTAGATGGTAGGTATAGTTGATTCTCGCAATCAACCGTCAATGCAATTTGCCGTCGTGCTCTGAATACTTGTGTGATCGCATAAAGAAATGAAGAAGAAAACGAATTTGTTTGTCTCGCTACACTAGATTGAGGAAAATTAGTTTATCTTGCCAAACTTAGATGCATTGAATTTGCGATTAAATTGATTTAAGGAAGCCCGTACTTGTATAGTAGGTGGGTACACATACACTATCCCATTACGTATTTACTTACATTTCGTTTACAAATTCCTTTGGATAGCGTAAATTGGGAGATAAATACAATCTTCTCTGGTGCAATTTTTTTTATAATTTCGCAATTCGCAATTTCGCAGATACTTACAATGTACGGAACTGAAGATTAGATAAGAACTATATCAGTGGATTGATTCAACTAGAAAAGTAAGTATCATTAAATTAATTTGTAAAAGAAATCTTGGCCTTAAATTGCATGAAGCCTCTATTTTACCATCTCCTAGCATCTAGAATTGCATGTTTAGGCAACAACTGTGAACAGTTCATAAAGAGATTACATACTCATATTTTTGCATAAAAGACATCTGAAAGCTTCTACTTGGTTATTTCCGTATTGTAGTGAGCTTTAATTTAAATAATACGTATTTACTTAAAAGTCGGGAAAATGGAGCTTTGCTAGTTGAGGAAATATTGAAGTAGTTTTGAGGTCGAGTACTTTAATTTCCGAGTAAGTAATGTCATTTTGCCGACGAGTTTTTTTAAAATACAATTTCAATTTTCATATACTCGTATAACTTTTGTAATATCAATATGTCAGTGATGACAAGAGTAATTAGACATTAACATAAAGTGTAACTGCGACTGTTATATGTACTACTGTCAACTATCCTGACACAAAGTAGACATGAAAATGAAGGTTTCATGACCATTTAGGAAAAACATACACATTTCTTTGCTTTCTAATGCATTTAAATGGGCACTTGAAAGATTGAGTAGAAAATTTTACTTGTATATGGTACTTGTTTATGTGCGCGGCACAATTAAGCTGTGGTGTTGAGCTTTGCTGGCTGTGCAGGGTGCTTCAAATTTGTGAATCACCAATGGGATCTCCCTAACGGCGAGACATACTTTTTAGTAACAAAAAAAGCATTTGAAATTTTTAAAAAATCTTTGAAAATAACTGAGATATGACCGAAAATCTGAAAATGTCAAATTTCGTTTTCATTTCCTTAGCTTAAACGGTCGGAAATGGACTGTTCTCGTTAGCGCCTTCTATGGCCACCTTTTTTCGGAGAATCTGAATCTGTTATCAGAATTTTCATAACACGCTACATGTAGAAGCTATAGGCTACTACTTTTTTAGTTCTTATGGGCGCCACATTACATTTTGACGGAATGAGAGCAAACTAAAGAAAAATAATGAAGAAAAGTTTCAAAATCGAATCTAATTATCCGTGGATGAATGTAAAATATTTAATCCCAATGGTGGGTCACGAATTTGAACCACCCTGTACAACCCCCCGATCCAGTAAACCTACAAGCAAGAAGAAAGCCACATCCTATCCACGATGTAGGAAGTTTCCATTAGAGGAGAGGTTAGTCCCAAAATTTCATTACTTCAAGAGTTTCTAGATACACCTGGCCCTCTTTGTTTTTTTAGTAGAAGGTTACGGGATGTAGCATGACTGGAAAATGTTAAGTGCCAGTCTGACGGACGATAACACAATCTCAATGTATTTTACGTGACCGAAACAGTCAGAATTATTCGTAGTGAGTCATTGAGCAGCGTGAAAAACGCGACCTATACGCGAAAGTTGATTAAATCACAGACAAAACTGTGTTGCGTTCGAACCTCAGAGAAGTTGAGTCGATCAGTCGTCGAAATTATCACTTATAATTGCACAAGAGGTTTGTATTTTACGGAGTAAATTTGGGTTGTTTAGGTAATGAAAATCTGTTGCCTAGCAATTAGACGAGAAAAACTGTCAACTAATAAAAATGCGACACCGAAGGTGGAGCATTTTTAGGTTGACAGTTTTTCGAGTTCAATTGCTAAAAGGCAACAGATTTTCATTACCTTAACAACCCAAATTTACTCGGTAAAGTACAAACCTCTTCAATCAATTATTGACAGTCACACTAGTCATATGGGAAAGGATAATGCGATAATTGGTTCGAAAATGAATAAGTGAAAAAACCACTAGTGCATTTGTCGCTGGAAAAGTTGCAGGTAACTTTTACCGCTGTCAAAGTGACAATTTCACTGCGGCTTATGCGATTTTTTATACATGAGTTGAATTGTCACTTATAATTGCACAAGAGGTTTGTATTTTACCGAGTAAATTTGGGTTGTTAAAGGTAATGAAAATCTGTTGCCTAGCAATTAGACGAGAAAAACTGTCAACTAATAAAAATGCGACACCGCAGGTGGAGCATTTTTAGGTTGACAGTTTTTCGAGTCCAATTGCTAAAAGGAAACAGATTTGAATTGCCACAACCCAAATTTACTCGTTTAAATACAAACCTCGAGTGTAATTCGGCAGGACAATTTAACGAACAAGAAATTCACCAACTAATCAATTATTGACAGACGTCAAACTAGTCATATGGGAAAGGATAATGTGATAATTGGTTCGAAAATGACTAAGTGAAAAAACCACTAGTGCATTTGTCGCTGGAAAAGTTGCAGGTAACTTTTGCCGCTGTCAAAGTGACAATTTCACTGCGGCTTATGCGATTTTTTATACATGAGTTGAATTGTCGTCATAAATCGCGGATAAAACGCATAAAGTGCTCATTGTGGAATAAAACCATACGTTGCCATATAAACGTTAAGTGCCACTTCAAAATAGTACAATTTTGGACACCGGGTTTTTTGATAAAAAATGCTATTGTTGGATTTACTCAAATTTTAATATACGTAAATACTCCGAAATTGCGTCATTGTTTGCCATCAAAGTGGTCTAAGGCGGAGGTTTTTAAAGGAAATAGGTCTCGACAGTCCATGGTTACTTGCAACAGTTTCATTTCCTCAAGTACATATAAATTATTATTGGTTGAGTACCACTGTAATTTTTGATTCAGGACCACTGTTATCGCAGTTTAATGAACTTCGATTGGTGCATAATTTTTCACGTGAAGGCTTTACGCACTTCTTTTTTTCCTTGAAACTTCACTTAAAAATTGGTAACGTTTAACAGTTGTACCCATTTCTAGTAAATTCAATGGCCCGTATGAATAAAAGTAAGCAAATGCTTATACTTGCAAAATTCAAAGTAAATACTCGTAACTGCCCCTTCATACTGGTCTATTTAGCAGCGGTGCATTGGGTCCTGTCCTTCTGCTTAGCAGCGCTGCTAAGTCGCCCAGTGCGAAGGAGCACTTACGAGTATTTACTTTGAATTTTGCAAGTATAAGCATTTGCTTATTTTTATTCATACGGGCCAATGAAAGCTTAATTGCAAATTTACTATTTCTGGCGAATAACCAGATTTGGTTGAACTCAAATTGGTTTGGATCGAAATACACCTTTCTCTCATGTTGGAGGCTCTAATTTGAGTTTAAAGTAGATGGATACGTAAGTACGGTCACCTTCCTTAACCACCTTGTTATCTCGTGAGTTCATTTTAGGATTTAGGATTTAGGATTTAGGATTTTAGGATGCAATTTCCTTAGATCAGTTTAAACTATTCTGTAGGTTTTCCTCCAGTTATCCTAATTCGTAAGGTAAATACCGGAGTAGTATAGAACAACTTAAGATCTCCTGCAACGGCAAGAAAGAGAGCGAGAGAGTGAAGAGCTCACATGACGGAGCGAAACTTACATCCGAAATGAAGTTAAAGAAGTGGATGTAAGTTCCCAAGGTAGACCTGCCCTTACGTACCCAACCAACCACCCGGAAGAAGAAAAGAACAGAAGAAATGAATAAGGCAACAATAATTAAATTGTCATATTAAATGAGTGTTGTGAATCCTAACGTGGTCTTCATTTTTATGAAGTTTTCTTCTAAGAAATTGGATAACTGTACCACTTGAAAGGAAGTTAAATTGGAAGTCGTCTGAATGCTTAAAATTTCCTCGGGAATTGAATCAGTACTTTTGAACTCCCATACGTCTTTATTAAATTTCGAAATTATTTTCATTTTTCTCCAAAAATCCATTCCCAATATTAAGGTCTGTGGAATATTAGGTACCATTAAAATGTTTACCGGTTTTTTTGTTATCTTCTAGGGTAATGGGTAGTGAAAACGAACCAAGTGATTGACAGGATTCTCCATTGGTCATTTTGCTTTGAGTTGGTGTAGTATCTTCAATTTTCAAATTGAGGTGTTGTAGCATTTCCATCTTGCATATCCCAGAATTGTGCAACTAGCACCGCTATCAAGTAATGTTAAAAATGGTTTGCCTAGAAGTGTAACCTTTAAATATGGACGATTATTTCCTTGGGCTTCGGATGTGGGTTTCCCGTGCATTTGCATAGTCCTTAATGTTTCTCGAGGGTTACCACACCTGAAACAATATATTTTCTTGGGTTGCAACGTAATGAAGAAACTCCGAAAAGGGTCATCAGGACGAGAAAATATATTTCTGCGACCTGGAAACTCCATCACGACAACGCGCCACAACGAGCTACGAGTCCGCGAATTCTTGGTCAAAAAACCTTACGAGAGGTCCCAAAGATTCCTTCCAAGGCGCATACCGGTCATGGCAGAGTATTCGGGAAAAATGTGTACACGCCCAAGGACTTTGAACAATTTTAACTTAAGGGAACTTAAGGAGCAAGTTAATAAGGAGAAATTGTGGACAGATTTGGGGAAAACAGAGCTAAGTTTGGAAATCTGCACCTGAGAGGAAATTAACAAAAGTTTAAAGTGAACATGGAAATAATTTGAGAACATGAGAGGAATTTTAGAATAGAATTACTAGAAACTTGAAAGGAATTTGAAATGTACTTGAATGGAATTGGATGCGAACTTGAAATAAACTGGAAGACTTTGAAGAAATACTTCTTGTAGATTTTTTCCAAATGGTGATAATAAAGATTGACTGATTGACTGATTGATATAGGAACCGCCAGAAGGCGAGAGATGGCTCACTATTTATATTCTGTTAATGGCACCTATTGCTGCGCCACTTAACCATACTGGCTCCTACTACAAATTCTAAATTGCTCATCTACGCATAGCTCTCTCTCTCTCTTGTCTTCTTAGCGTTTGCTAAAAAGAGTGACCATTTAGATAGTGACAATTTTTAGCACTTGAATTTGAAGCAATATTTACATTGGGTTTTTTCTATTGACCTGACTTTGATTCCATTTAATGCCTTACCTACATATTCTGATATTTCGATATAGATTTTCTGCAATTAGCTGTCCTACAGCAAAAGCGGAAAGAGATTACTTTTTTTTGAGGTTAAG
The DNA here is from genome assembly GCF_008802855.1 of Photinus pyralis. Lineage (NCBI taxonomy): Eukaryota > Metazoa > Arthropoda > Insecta > Coleoptera > Lampyridae > Photinus > Photinus pyralis. The sequence continues at coordinate 32,604,180 of NW_022170819.1, read as the reverse complement.
AGGAAAGGATCTAGGATCATATTTGTGCTAAAGATTCGTAATATTGAATCTAATAATACGAGCAGACATTTATGTCCTTGAAAATATAACTACCCGTTACGTTTTTGGCGCACGAACGTGGTGACTCGAATTAGTGAAAACTACCCTGATAGTAGATTTTTCTTTATTTTATCTTTACGACTAGCAGTGAACTTCGTAGCGAAATCCCGTTTGTTTTCGTACCCCGTTCCCTTGGGAAGAAGTCCCTTTTGGAGTTCACCTTAACGTCTTCAAAGAAACCTACATTCTAAATGTTATCACAATAGTTCTTTGTTATGTCGCTCGAGGTCGTGCAGAGGTTTCTTTAATTCCTTTGGCGCACGAACTTCTTCTCAAAGAAAGGAATTAATTTCTGTCAACCATAGCCCTCCTTCTCGACCTCTTATCGTGATCGGGTATATTCCCTTATACCTCAAGAACGGATTGTCAGAAGAAGATACTCACAAAGGGCGATTGAGACGTCTTCAAGAAATATATCCATTGGTGATGTCAAAACAAAAGCTATTTCGGCTTAAAAAATGCGCTTTATCTAGAGTTGTGCACAATTTATACTTGTTTCTTCTCATATTGTGCTGTCGACACTTCGCTACCGCATTTGCGGATATACTTTACAAGTTCCAAGGTCGTTTTCGGTATATACCAAAAATTTCTCATTACCATTGGCTTTGCATAATCATTTTTTAGGCTTCTTACTTCTGGCTCACTCCTTTCTTCCTACGTGATTTTTGCTTTAGACATCGATATTCTTGAGTATAAACCGCAGAATTTGGATTTTCTCAATATTGCGCAAGGAAAATTCATTTGAAGTCCCACCGCCATCTTATTATTTCAAGAACACTATGCGACTGAAGTTTCTACCTTACCGGCTTGGCGACCTGTGGCGTACTTACATAGAATTTGTTTACCTACACTTCGGAGTTGTTTATACCTGGAGATTTCGAGATAATTCCCATAACTGCAAGTATTTATGAAACCTTGGAGATTATTATCGTTCCGATATACCTGATATTACGTATATTGTTTTTGTCGTTACAGAATATTTGACTTTACGGATGTCCAGACCCGCTTTTGTCTACATAATTCGATTACTACAAAGATTCATTTCTGTTAGTTTGATTACATTGTATCCTTCAGATTAGCTATGTTATACCGATATTAGTACGGTTGCTTTGTAAATTAGTTTTTGAATTTACAGAGACTTTGTCCGAAGCCGATATCGACAATTTTTAGTCGCACTATTTGTTTTACTCGGAAGGATTGGTTCGCACTACCTGATCTACATTCTGAATCGGTTAGATTGTGTTGCTGTCAAATAGAAATGTAGTTATTTGTGCATCGTAATAGTTATTTCTTGAATTTAACGCCACGTTTATGCTTTTATACCCGAATTTATACGAGAAATCCGTAATCGAGTTAAACTTTTGCTTTTGCTAATGTCAAGTCATTCGAATTATTGTTTCTTTTTGAGTATAAATTTCAGTTTAATTATCCGATTGCCTCATTGGCAGACGTTAGCATTCCTTACGCAATATCTTATGTGATGCCCTATTCACAACGCCTTTTATTTGTTTGTTTTGTTGTTTTTCTGTTACAGAAAAGGCTGAATGCGTCCTTGTGGGCTCACAAGGTTGCGACCCGAAGTTCAAAGGTCATTTTTATTTTTCGTCCGCGTTTGATTATATACTGGTTTTCGATACAATCGAATTGTAATTGTTACACTTGCTAATATATTTAAAAAAATGAGCAAAATCAATTAATGTACAGGGTGTTTTTTTCGAATTCTATAAATTAGTCAAGAATACGACTTTCAATTATCATACAAATCAGCCTTTGACTTTGATTTTGGACAACGGACTGTAACGCCGTTATCAGAAACGTCGAAGCGTCACCTCAAGATTAACACAACCGCCAAAAGTGCATCTCCTTTTAGTGCTTATGTGATGTGAATCTAATGGTTTTGTGAGTTCGTCCGTCTGCTCCTCGTCTAAGTCGAGAAGGAAAATAGACAGCGATGTCAAACCTTCGCCAATCGATGATCTATGAGTTCAAGGATCGGTGCTATTGAATATGAGCCGAATTAAAAGTCGTGTCCGAATGCGGGCGGATTTAATTAGGTTCCAGCGGTGCACAAAATTTCCCTACCGAAAATCGTATGCGATTCTTCATATTTTGTTTTATATTAAGGTAATTTAGGGGCGCAATTTTAATGCTTGCCCTAGGCGCCATTTGAGAATGCTACGCCACTAACACCCTGTAGTTCCTCATTATAAAATTATAAAAATATTATTAATAGTTTTCGAAATACAAACAAAAAACTGAAAAATGGGGTCTTTTATCCCCTTCCCTGATGCCAGCACACTTCTCACCCTCGGTGACTTTTAGTATGTTTACCTGTACACCTCCAGGGATAGCTGTACAAACTTTCAAAACTACAGGAATTATTCGGCCTTAGTACCTTAATTTACCAGGCTACATTGTGAAGAAGTAAAATAGTAAGTCTACCGCATGTCCCTTATGTTAGTTTTTAACATAACCAAAATTCGGGACAAACAATGTCACCTGGTAACAAACCAATCAGGAGGATTGAGGAAAATTGGTATCATTCAAGATCGCTTATCATGTTGTCGGCGTAGTTACAAGGGCCGACTAGAGTGCATCGATAAATTTGGAAGATATGGGTATATAAACTCCCTTGGTATCGCCATAGGTTCACTTTAGTTGTGACTGCTCAGTCTCAGAGTAATAAAGATGAATATCTTGACGTCCATAGTTCTTTCTTTTGTGAGTACTTCATTCTTGTTACCTGTAAATGTGTTTTTCAATTATAACATTTGTAGCTAATTGCCAATGTTTGCTCCGCAAATGTCGGTGGTTCTAAACGCAATCTACTTAGAGAACATCTAGGCTGGAATGATGCTGACCATGAGTACGAGACGACCGAGTCAGGGAACGAACTTAAGGAAGCCTCATTTGAGTGCCGCACTTCAGGAATGTATCCCGATCCATTCGATTGCAACAGGTACCATCATTGCGCTCGCCATGGGAACGACGGCGATTGGAACAAGACCCCTTTAGAACACTTCAGCGATACATGTAACTGTGGCTACGCGTACAACTCGAGAACAACCTTCTGCGACATCTCGATCAGGAACAACGGCACGTGCAACAATAACCCTATCACCACGTGTGAGCATCCGGGGCAAAACGGCAGGATGGAACACAATCCTTCGTTGTACTTCATCTGTCAATATCATCATCAAAATGGACAGCTGTATCCCTTCATGTATGCTTGCGAACATGGTAGAAAGTATAACGCGTACAAGTACCTTTGCGAGTAGTGTTTTACAAGTAGGAGTTGTGCTGAATTGTACTAGATAAACACTTTTTTACATTTCAGCTAACATGGAAATAAAAAATATGCAAAATTGTGCGCTTTTAGAAATCCTTGTACCATAACTGATGTAGTGCCGATAGTAGGTACTTACTCAAAAAATAACTGGCATTGCAATTTTGTTTAAAAGAAACCAATCGTGCTTGATTGTGTTGGATAGCGTAATATGTCGTAATTCTTCTTTGATTAATTAAACAAATAAACCCCTAAATTTGTGACAAATCATTTTTTAAAGATTAAGTTGCGGTTTATTCTTTTAGATTTTGTTTCTCTCCCACCCTGCTCATTAACACGTATTAGAATAAAAAAAGTGCCAAGTTCTTGACAGAACAGCTTCCTAGCTCAAAACCAAACATCGCCCGCGTGTCAAAACGTTTCCCAGGAAAGTTTACTGTTTTCCGATGTAGAACAAGAATATTCCATTTGAAAAAATTAGTTACCCCACACTTGACCCTTGAGGGACAGTTATGTGAAAATGTGCATAGCATCATTAAATGGGCTCCTCCACATGAAGAATATTTTATATAAATCATTTTTGGATATCCCTGCTAGTTTCCGTAATAATCGATGGTCTCAAAATAAATGGGACACTCTGTATATAACTTAATTGAAAGTCAAATATAAAATTACGAAACTGTAGTCGCCAAGTTCTATTATACAGGTGCAGTTAATCAATTGAAACTGATATCTTTTGTAGACAACAACTTGTATTACTGTTTTGTTTCGAATGTCTTAGTTATACTCGGAAAAAACGAAATTTACATGATATTTGATGTTTCCTGTTCAGATTGAATTGTTCTAAGATATACATGATGTTTACTTTCACCTACTAGGCAACCACCTAAAACGAACTAATGCCACATCCGAGGGCTTATGTCCGATCCTGGAACGAGACGTGGGGACGAGAGGAGGCGGCGCAACCGCCGAAACAGAGCTTATGTCCCAACCGGGAGGAATTAAACGGCATACGCGTCCACAGGCATGCGAAACTTGACCCTCCCCACAACTATTTCGGAATTCGAACTGAGTTTAATCACGATTGAATGTGTGCCATAATGGTCTAGTGGAGAATACTTGGCTTGCAACCGGGCGTTGCGGGTTCGATTCTTTGCATGAACTTTTTTATTTTTTTTTACAAAAATGCGTACCCCAATTCAGCGGAGTTGGACATTAGGCGATTACTAAGTGTAAGATTGTCTTCTCAAATTTTTTGAAAAGCCACACTATTAAAAAATGCTAGCTATACCGGACCAGAAGATACATCTGATCTAAACCAAATTAAAACACAATGTTTTTAGATTCTATCTGCAGATGTGACATACTACGAGCATTACAATATGAAAACCTCAAATTCAAAAATTCAAAAAAATCAAATATTAGATTCTTGTCCAACGTTAGGGTCTATGCGCTACCGGAAAATGTTAACCGATTTTTTCTTGTTTTGTCTATATAATGCGCGCTATTACAACTTCAAAATAAAAAAATTAGTTTTTTCGGTCCACCCTAATGAAAAACCGTTGCTAATTAAATGAGTTGCAGTAAACAGCATCCGATTAGGACATTAGGAGTCGTTTCAAAGGAAGCGTTAGCTTGTTTAAGCCCTCTAAGCTCACCCCCTTTTGAAATAATAATAATAACCTTACAGCTCTTATAAAAACCCACAAAATTGTGTTTTTAATGAACTTTGTGTCATAAATAAGTAAAAGAGATATGATATGACATATTTTTTTAAATAGGAGCATGATTATCTACATTACCGGTATATATTTCGTTTACTCCACATTAGACACTGTGATAAAATGTTAATTTTTGAGGGTTAAATCATTTTTCTAACTTAAACCACAATATGGGATGATATTTACGGATTGAAATATTCTAACAATCACTACTCAACTCATCTGAACCAAATTTTACTCACCTTAACCTTTAAGATATAGTGTTGTGTGTAACTACAGCATGCGGGAGTTGCGACGATCGGCACCTGCAGTAATTATGGGTCACCTTGTATGTACATTTCAATTTTATTTCAACGTTAAACGTGGATTTTTAGATTAAGCGCAATGCCTGTCATGTCACGCGACGTCGAAGTCGATTATGTTTGTATCCGAATTTTTTTAATCTTGTTTATGTAATTGTAAATCTAAAGTGCCTGTTAAAAAGATGAATGTTTCTCTGCGGTTGTTTCGATAAGAATTGTTATCGCTGCGTACGCGAATTAAATTTCGAGATAAAGACGTGTTACCGCCGGTTAGAAAACACAGATGCGGTTTGATTTTTCGAAGACGCACAGTATTTTGTCAACGAAGTAGAGGTGGAAGTTGAGGATGGAAATAATTGTTAAATAGAAGAGACAGACGTTAAAGAAGACTTGCCTTTTGCCTGTCCGTAAATCTTCTTTGGTGCTCGTGTAGCTCTTTGCAGTGCGTTTAGCCGTATATTGTAGCTGTTTATTTTATGGCGTTTTGGTAAGGACAGCCAGTCGTGATGTCCTCGAAGAATTCTCCCAGAATGTTCAGCAATTCTGTTCCAGCTTTTCGTAATAGATTAGAACATTTTGGACACTCTTGCGATGAAAACCAATTAATTGCTAATTTCGTTTTTATCTTCGTTTATTTATTTATTGTTATTGATGGCATTACTTAATAAAGCGAGCTTTTACTTTTTTTTTAAGTTTCTTGTACAAGGCTACTAACATGTGACGTCATCGAAACGATAAAAAAACCTCTTTCAAATGAGCCTAATCAAAGGGTACATATTGCTATTTAAAAAAATTCAATTGTTTTATGTTATTCATTTGTTTTCTGAAATAAAAACAACTGAATGCTACCTTTCATAATAGAAAAGTTATGTGTTGTATATAGTCGTTATTTACCGAGATATACAGTGATATTCATGTAGAAGTAGACATAGGGATTTTCTGTAGGAATTTCCTATGTATACTTTTAAATGATAAAAAGTCTTCTGAAGGACGCCTAACTTTATGCCACCAAAATAACTATCTACAACAAATGAAGATTTGCCTGTCATATTAATTAATTTGAGTATTATCGCTTTGACTTCCCTATTCTAATTTCGGTTCGTGTGCGATGTATTCAACTAAAGAAAAAGTTGACATTTTCAATTGGTATAGTACCGACAACAGTTAAAGAAACTTAAGAGATTTATTTTCTGTGAAGTCAAAGCAACAATATTCAAATTAATAATTAAATATGGCACTGTAATGGTCCTAGGGGTCTATCAAGCCGACACTGAAAACGTTGACTCGACTGATGGACGTTTCGCGGCACTTTTGAATTTGGATGGCAGTTGGCTCGATATGGGTGGCACGAATGAACTCCTACGTTGTGTAATTGGTTCTTGTATGTGTTGGGACGTGAGACATAATTGGGAAGAGAATTAAATAAAAGACAGAACTTTTGTGCGTAAGAAATGACAAAAACGAATAAATATATTACGCACACAACAAGCCCATACCAGGGAAACCTTCTACGGGACAAAAACCCCGAGATAGGCCACACAAATACGTGAAATAAATCACCTACCGCAATAAAATGCAAGAGAAAGTACACATAAATAAAACATCTCAAATTGTATGAAAAAATCAGATAATCGAATCAAATACAATTAAACAAGTTCATAAAAACAAAATACATAAGACAATATATATGCAATACAAAAATACATCAAAATACCTGTACAATCAATTGAGATAACAACTCGTAAAATAATAAATGACATGTACATGGGAAACATCAACATGGTGTGGCTCTATTCCAGCCTTCATTAACATAATTTTATTTGACATGAAAAGTACATGTGAGAATACCAATAGTATTCATGTGAAAATCGATTATCGCTCAAGCAGAACATATTTTAAATAGAGGAAATGTTAATGAGAGGGCCCTTAAATATCTCGCATTGCTAAGGTGCTAAGAACTGCAATCCGCACGAGACGAGTAGGCAACAGATACAACGAAAGATCTAACTGTATTAAGGTACGTTTCCTATGAAGTTATGTCTGTAAATAATTCATCCAATACTTCTCCATCCGATTTTCCCATGCCTGATCCACGCAACCTCTCTGTGACTGGTTCATCTTGTTCTCCTGTGGTTAATCACTTGCCTCTTCCGTGGCTGGACCTACTCATTTAATTATAATGAGATCATTATATGTCTAAAACTCGTCCAAAAGTGGGTGTTCCGTCATTTTTTACATAATCAGTAAACTTCTATACCCCCATTTAGATTGTACTGTTTGCTGGTTCTCTATTTTAGAACTGCTTTCCTTTAAATATTGAAATATACAGTACGTAAATTTTAACTCTGAACATCCAAAATTCCTACGTTCAATTTTTAAGTATACAAGTCAATGCATTAATATGCCTGACAGTTATGCAACCCACCTTACACAAATTTGACTAAAAAAACTTGGCAGTTATTTTAGATACGTATTCGGCGAATTTACTTAGCAGATACGACTTATTAACTGTGACACTGTCTTTAAAGTGGTTTTATCATATTTTTTCAGTTCATTTGCGGTGAATTATCGAATTCAATACCGGCTTGTGTCAAATTTCAAATTCTCCCGAACAGTGATGTAATTGAAGTTTCTTCTACGTACGCCAATATATTTAACTTCATTCATTAACAATACAACCATCAACATGAAATTTTTTAATGATGAATTGAGCCAATTGACGCCATTTTGCATATCTGGATATTTAGGTGCAAAAATAAATCCTGTGAGTATTGAAATATATCTGTAACACGTCCTTTTCTTCTTCTTTTGTATACATTTTATTGAGAATATACGTCGTTTAGTATAAAAACAGGCGCCTACTGCAAAATTTGTCTTTTTCTTCGCATGAGCTAGATAGAGATGAAAATATCATAGCATAATTTGTGTACAACTCACAGGCGACCAGTTTTACTTAGGTGGCTGACTGTTTTTGTACTAGATGTTACATTGGTTGTATATTTCAAGGGGTATTTGACTTGTATATTTAAGAATTGAACATAGGAAATTTGTACTCGTATGTTCGGTGTTAAAATGTACGCACTGTGCATAGCCCTTGAAATGTAAAATATTCTTAAGTGTAGTAACACATAAAACATAGGTGAAAAGTTCTTAAAAGACATCAAAGATTCTTCATACGATTTAAGAGACTTTTTCTGAAAAGCCTTGGAATTCTTATAGGTGCATTTTTACAAATTAAAATCATTAGAATACATGCATTTTAGTGGTGGTTATAAATTGTAATAACACGTCCAAACGTCCCTACTTGGTAAAGAAAAATGTGTCTGATGTGACTTCTAATTCTGCTTGTAAAGCAATTACAGATGTATCAGTAAATTTTCTAGTAAGAAAACTGCACCCTGTTCTTGGAGTTTGTTCCGCCTGAAAGTAGGCAATTCATATTGCACATTTCAGTGAAAACAATTTTCAATTTTGCCATCCATATATCGCACAATTGAACGAACACGCAATTACCAATTGCAATATCACGGTCGTGCAATATCCTTCCGTATTCGTAAATCTAGTAAAACGGAATAAATGTAAGTATTATTTTCAATTTTCCTACGTTATAAGGAAACAAGGAAACTCCCTACGGCGAACGTAACGAGCAGGTATATGTTTTCTCATTTGAAATGCATTGACAAGCTAATACGGTTTGAGAATTCTAAATTTATTTTTCGTGTATCGAACATATTGGTATGTATGTGATTGTGATTGTGAGAAAATCTATTCCGGAATAGGTATGTTATTTCTGTAACTTTCGTATTTGGGATTGATATAGAATTTATAAAGGAAATCTTATAGGCTTCTGTGTACCTACTTCTTTTTGTGTTTACTCGCGTATTTTTTAGGTCTTTTCATTTCTTCAAAAGTAATTCCTAAATTGTGATTGGTTTGATAATTATGATTGCTTCGCACTAACGGAGGTGGGGGCGTTTGACTGGGACGGTGCCTTTTCTACATAGAACTTTTCCGTACATATGACGGTAAAGTTAATGATTTGACTAAATCTTTCGATCTTGTTTAAATTGGTTCCCAATCTAAGGAAGAGGAAACATAATACACTCGAAATTTGTGAATATTGGTCGTTCAGAATCGAGTCGTTCTCGTTACCACTACGATATCGTTTGTTAACGACAATATACCTACAGAATAGACCCCTTAATCATGTATCGATCCTACTAAGTTTCCACTATAACAATGCGTACTGATCGCCGATTAATTCATTCATTAATTAACTGAAAGTTCATAACCTCTAGGGAAATTGAATTCTTGATATTGCGCGCAGCTTGGTTTCTCTGTCTCACTTTAAAATTTTCGACCCCGGTAATAAACAGCCACAGGATGACGTCATTTCAAGCACTATTATTAACACATTTATTTGGTACTTATTACCGATAAGCACCTATGATTTAATTCGTACTTGTAACTTATTAACCTTCTATATTGGCCCTAAAACGAAACCGGCTTCTAATTGCGTACTTGTTTTGCTCAAAGTTAAAAATTAGTGGTTAAACGACCCAACATAATTAATTGATAATTCCGCCGTTTGTTTTTTGATCTTGTCAGATTTAATTTGATTTTCCTAAATTTTTTTCGATTATTTTCTGGCGAATGGTTTCTGAGTATAAACTTGTGTTAAATGCTTGTGAAAGTTTAAGTCGCCGATACGTTGTGGGACGCTCCAAAATTAACCAGAATTACGCGACGATCCTGCTGATGCGAGATCAGCATTTGCTGTATGGCATGGGTTCTGCTGATGCGGAGTCATTTTCAATCAACGTGGGTTTGATAAAGATTGTCAATGTGGGGTTCTAGGGGTTTTATTGGTTGAGAAGGGGTTAGTTGATTGGTAGAACATGATCAATGGGCATAGTTTTAAAAAATTACGCTGGTGGAAACTTACTGTTGGTAAAAAATCGTGGGGTAATTCAGATTAATCCGAGGGAAAATGCGCGTTAAGCCACGAGATTGTTCACGTTGAGCGGTCCAAAAAGATAAGTCGACCACCGTAAGTTAGTGCGGGATTCGTGAGAGATCCGAGCGCGATAGAAATTGGATTGATCTCCAATTAAGGAACAAAAATGCGTGAATCTGAGTTTGTTGACTTCCAATTCACATTCACATCGCACAAAGACACAACTGTGGAAAAAAATTAAGGGGTTGTTCGCAGTGAAATTATAGTATTGTTAATGACATGGTAAACATTGACAAAAGGACAGTTTCACAAATTATAATGGAGGAGGGGCATAAGATTTTCACATAACGGTATCAAATATGTGATTCTGCATTAAGAACAATGATTAAAACTCACAAAAATATAAAATGCTGCATACAAAACACAAATACGATATAAAGAGATGCAAAGATTACAACCTGCATTAAATAACACAAAATAACAACAAACTACGCTTTCATGACCATTAAAGACAAGATGCCAAACGTACTCAACATTCGTGCTTTCTAGATGGCGCAGGCAGATTTTCTCTGTTGAAATATGTAATATTTGGTGTGTTACTTTGCAAACACCTTGTATTTGTTTGACCTTCAACATTCTATTCTATGGTTTACAGAACAGTTTTAACATGTTCGCGTTCGCGCGTTTTGTGTGGTTATGTCAGATTTCCTTTCATTGTTTCTTTTACAAATAAGGTTTATTATAATAAATGTATACCTACGTATCATAACAGCGAGGTTTAATTAATAATCTCAACAGGTTATGGGCCCAGAACACGGTGAGGTAAAATAACAAAATCGGCATCCGTTTTTTCGTCGCGTTTAAGTCGTGTGCGATTCGCCATTTTGCCTTCGTTTCAGAATAAAATTTACGTTCAAGTCGTAAAATAAACAAAGGTGAAAATGTCGGTTAGTTCTGTAAAAATTGATACGTCCAGCATTCCGAAATTCGACGGTACCAACTTTCAACTCTGGAAGTTTGGGATTACCATTCTGTTAAAATCCGAAAAGTTAATGGCTATTGTTGACGGAAGTACCAAGGAACCCGAAAATAAAACCAGCAAGGATTGGGAGGATTGGGAAGCGAAGAATACGAAAGCGCAAGTAATTTTGTTAGCAACAATTGGTCAAGAGCAGATGCAACATCTAATTAATTGTGATGATGCAGCGAAAATGTGGAACCGCCTAATTGCCATCCATGAGCAGAAAACCGAAATTTCTAAGGAACTACTGTGGCAAAAATTTTATGAATACAAGATGCCGGAAAACAGCAAAATAGCCGAACATATTTCCAGCATTGAACTCTTAGTCCGACAACTAAAAGATGTAAAAGAAACCATCAGCACGAGCGCCATTTGTTCAAAGGTCATCAATAGTTTGCCATCCCGATTCAATGCCTTTAGGACCGCATGGGATTCCGTAAGTAACGAACAACAAACCTTCGAAAATCTATCTGCCCGATTACTAAAGGAAGAGACTCGCATGTCTAACGATAATTCAGAAATATCACGACTCGCACTCGAAGTAAAAGCTCTACAAAGCAAGTTAGAAACCGAAACCAAATCCGAATCTGCAAAACCCAAGAATAGGAACATCAACGATTTAAAGAAAAATACGGTTTGCAATTATTGCAAGAAAAAGGGCCATTGGATCAGAGAATGTAGAAAAAGGATATCAAATCTTAAGAAAAATGACAATTCAGCACCTTCAAGCTCATCTAGCTCCGCTTTTATTTGCAATATATCTTCCTTGTATAGTGCAAGCTCAGACATCCAAAAATTTGAATGGATTTGCGATTCAGGTGCCAGTGTACACATGACCAGCGAAATGGATTGGTTTACTGAATACCAAGAAATTAATAAACCAATGTTTGTTCGAGTAGCTAACGATAAATTAATATCTGTGGTCGGAAAGGGTGAAATTGAAATAGAGGTGTTCGCGAACAATAAGTGGCAAAATAAAACAATCACTAATGTTTTATATATCCCTGAACTTAGTCGAAATTTATTTTCGGTGGGAGCAATGACTGATAAAAATTACACATTTCATTCGTATAAAAATCATTGTGAGTTTCGTGATCAGCAAGAAAACGTTGTTTGTACCGGACACAGAAAAGATAGCTTGTGGATAATGAAATTTCGACCGAAATCTGCATCTGAATGTCATGTAAGTACGGTTAAAAGTACAAATAATTCGCTCAAACTCTGGCATAATCGTCTCGGTCACATTAATGACGATTATATTAAGAAAACAGTTGACTTGGTCTCAGATTTAAAGTTATCAGATAAAGAACCGTTTTTCTGTGAAAGTTGTCAATTTGGTAAGCAGTGTAAAGTCTCACATAAAAGTTTATCCCTTAAAAGAGCTAAGAAACCTGGTGAAATAATTCACAGCGACGTGTGTGGCAGAATCAATATTCCTTCACCAAGTGGATCTACATATTTCTTACTTTTTAAAGATGACTGTAGTGGTTATCGTACCGTTTATTTTCTTAAGCAAAAATCTGAAGTCCTAGAGAAATTCATCGAATATAAAAACCTCGTAGAAAACCAGACCGGGAATAAAATTAAAATTCTCCGAAGCGATCGAGGTGGGGAGTACATGAGTAAAGCTTTTACAGATGTTTTACAAAAAGCAGGAATTTTGCCAGAATATTCAGCTGCTTACACTCATGAGCAAAACGGTCGTTCAGAACGTGAGATAAGGACAATATGTGAATGTGCTAGAAGTATGCTGATAAATAAAAACGTTACTCAGGAACTGTGGTCAGAAGCCGTAAATTGTGCCGTTTATATCCTCAATAGAACAGCCAATAGTCAAGTAGCAGACATGACCGCCTATGAAAAGTGGTTTGGCCGTAAACCGCAATTAAAACATCTCAGAACTTTTGGAAGTACAGCATATATGGCCATACCAAACCAATTCCGTACTAAATTTGATCCGAAGTCCCGAAAATTAATGCTAGTTGGCTATGATGGTCATTCATCGAACTACAGACTCTGGGATTCTGAAAGAAGAAGAATAGAAGTTAGCTGTAATGTTAATTTTAACGAATTCGAAATACTTACAACAAAAAAGGAAACCTTTACCTTACACTTTGAAGACGACAAGTCCGAAAAATATTCCAGCGACGAAGATGATCAATTTGAGCAAGATGATGCTACTACAAGAATTTTGAGAGACAGAAGCAAGCTTTCGAAGCCTAAATTTTTAGAAGACTACGCATACTGTACACTTTTTGAACCTAATTCCTATGAAGAAGCGATAAGTTGTGCAGAATCCGAGGAATGGCATCGAGCCATGCTAGAAGAAATTAATGCCTTAAAGTGCAACAATACATGGGAATTAGTGAACTTACCAGAAAATGCAAAAGTTGTTGAAATAAGTGGGTTTTTCGCATAAAAACTGCTTCAGACGGTACACCTACACGTTATAAAGCTCGCCTTGTCGCGCGCGGTTTTACTCAAGAAAAAGGTGTTGATTATCAAGAAACATTCGCTCCGGTAGTGCGCTATGATTCTATTCGTGTTTTGCTTGCTTTAGCAACTGAAAAGGACATGACAATTTCGAACTTTGACGTACAGACAGCTTTCTTATACGGTGACTTATCGGAGTGCGTGTATATGAAACAACCAACGGGATTCGAAAATAAAAAGAAACATAATTTAGTGTGCAAGCTAAACCGCAGTTTGTACGGTCTAAAACAGAGTGCCCGTTGTTGGAACCGTAAGTTTATAACATTTTTAAACAAATATCATTTTAAGCAGCTAAAGACAGACCAATGTGTTTTTATTGGTCATTTTGCTGATAGTGAAGTTTATTTGGCTATCTATGTTGATGATGGCTTGTTGCTTTCAAGGTCAAAAGCCGCAGTTAATGTACTGATCCATAATATGCAACAAATGTTCAAAATTGTTGTAAATTTAAATAACTCTAAACTAAATTTTGTTGGCCTAGAAATTGAACAGTATTTGTCCGATGGTAAAGTGTATATTCATCAACAAAAGTACATTAATAAACTCCTTGAAAAATTCCATATGAGCACTGCTAAACCTTTGTCAGTACCTTCAGAACCCGGAATTTCTTTGTCGGCCTCGGTCGATACAGTATCTAGCCAAAATCAACCATATCGTGAAGCTGTTGGTTCATTGATGTTTTTGGCTACTTGCAGTCGTCCGGATATTTCCTTTGCAGTAAATCAAGTAAGCCGATTTTATAATAATTGGCAAGATCAACATTGGCAAGCAGTTAAACGAATTTTTCGTTATTTAAAACAGACTTCTCATTACAAAATTGTTTATGCAAAATCTTCCAACGTAAACCTGTTCGGATACACAGATGCTGACTACGCTGGGTGCATAGACACAAGAAAATCTACGAGTGGCTATATTTTCATGCTCGCAGATGCCCCTGTAACATGGAAATGCCAGAAACAAACAGTCGTTGCGCAATCTACAACCGAGGCGGAGTACATCGCTTTGGCGTTAGGTGTTCGAGAAGCCCTATGGTTAAAGTCGTTTTTGCAGGAGTTAGGAATAAACCATCCCCAGGTTACAATCAAAGTTGATAATCAGTCAACTATCAAGCTGTCGCAAGCGCAGCAGCTCCATAATCGAACCAAACATATAGACATTAAAGTTCATTTTGTGCGCGATGAAATTGAAAAGGGTAACATTTGTGTTTGTTATGTAAATTCTAGTGATCAGTTAGCAGACATTTTAACTAAACCTGTTACAAAGAATGTTTTAGATCATTGCCTGAAAAATATGAATATTTTAGATTAAGTTGATTTTTGAAATATTTTGTTCTGTATTAGAGTATGTCTGCATATGTATTTGTAGAAATCTTTTTGATTTTTGTTTTCAGTTAGTACCTAACACTCAAATAGGTGGGAGTGTTGAAATATGTAATATTTGGTGTGTTACTTTGCAAACACCTTGTATTTGTTTGACCTTCAACATTCTATTCTATGGTTTACAGAACAGTTTTAACATGTTCGCGTTCGCGCGTTTTGTGTGGTTATGTCAGATTTCCTTTCATTGTTTCTTTTACAAATAAGGTTTATCATAATAAATGTATACCTACGTATCATAACAGCGAGGTTTAATTAATAATCTCAACAACTTTAACTTGAATGCTGCCTGCATTTTCACCTGCATTTCTTCCAGTCGATGCCAGATTGTTTCTAGCTTAGTTCTTTTTTTTCTGGTTTTTCGGTTTAGCCTTCGAAAGCGTTTCTGGTTTACTTCGTACCCATGTTATTTACCTTCTACCTTCCCATTTTCCAAAGCTGTCCAACTATCATTACATAGCACATTGTTATGGATAATTTTGAGTAACTTAGTTTAACTTGAAATTGTATTTAGACGGAGTAAGTACGAATTTGCAGGAGAATCGAAAATGTAGCACCGAAAGTAGGAGAGAAAACTGAAAACATTGATTGCAAGATGGAGGTGAGAAAATATTTTGGTATTGTTAAATAAGAGCCTGACAACGCTTACATTACAATTTTGAAATTGAATTCATTGAAAATGAATCAATAGTCAACGTTAAGGATAAGTCAATTCGGATCACCGAACCATCCTTAATTACCAAGCTTCGTAGGTAATCTAAAATCCTTTCAGTTTGCCATCCATATTAAGTTGTCGGCACATTTATCATTCCTTCGCAACGTTGACACCTCTACTTCGAGTGTGAGCTTTCAGAACGACAACCCGAGAGGTATTCCATTGAAAACTCTGACAACAATTCACCCCCATCACATTACAATTGCGTGCACAACGGCATCAACATAAGAAGCGAAAATTGTCAGATTCCATAAAAGCGGTTTACATTATATTTTAATCCCTTCTGCTTGCGTGCGGAAAAACATTACACCGAGAGAAGTTGTAGTGTTAAAATGTTTCATACGTTGTTTTTTCTGACAAGAATAAAGAGGGGTTCAAAGTGAAACAACAGCTCTGCTAACATAACCGCAGGGCACTAATGAACACAAAGGGAAACTGTGAAAAAAAGCGAGTTTCGAGATTTTATAGGTTTTAAATGAAACTCCGCAATTTATATATGTATAAATTTCCCGATGTAATTGTTATTAATTTTTATTGGTTACGGCACACCTAAGTGCCTATGTTATATAAGGCCTTGCATGTGTTGTGTGAACCGAAGAATTTAAATTTTTACCGCTTTGAAAATCCAGGTGACGAATACGACACTGCCATCTTAAGGAAATAGGGGGAGGTGAGGCATTTGTATTGATTGTTGTGACATAGTCGGTAGCATTGTGTTAGGCGGTACAAATACAGGTACCTATGCTTAGTACTTATTTAAAATTGTTTATATTGATTTGTAATTGTAAAGTTAAGTGTAAAAATCTGGATTTAATTGCGTGTTGTTATTGTACACGTTTATCTCCGGTCAGTGCGATAAGAGTTTATTATCGCTGCGTAAAGCTAATTCGTTGCAGTAAGCACAGGTGTTTAGTTATTCAAAGACGCGTTTTCATTTTGAGTGATGAAAAGGAAGAATGTATTATAAAGACGAAGCAGACGGGAACCGTTGCTTTTTGGTAGGCACATTTTTTAGAGAATGGCAGTTTGCCGTAATCGAGTTTGTTTTTGAAAGACAGTCAGTTTGGTGGATAGTAAAGTTTGTTATAAAACATGGTTAGTTAGTGCCAGGGTTAGTGCTCTAAGAGATTTCATGAAGTGAATGTTGTAATTCGATTTGAATTCAAGTGTCATTAGTTTGTGAAAATCGAGAAAAAATGAAGAAGAGAAGTTTCAGAAGCATCTTCGATTGCTGTTCGTGTTTTACTCGAAGTTTTATTTGTGCGTCATTTGAAGTGAATCGCAGTTGAACGGATATTAAAAATAAGAATTTTAATTTTAATCGAACACATGTGCGTGGTATTTGTTTGTTAGCCCTGAGTGCCTATTTTTATTTGAGCTTTATTGATTGGTTTTGTCAAATAAATTTATTTTGTTTGTAAATAATTAGATTTATGTTTAATCGAGCCAAAATTACGTCCCTGGATATAGCGGTTCTCATGTTAAATTTTTGTAGGGAGGGATCAAGGCTGCTGGGTTTCCCAAAATTAATAAAATTAAAGTCTTTATCCAGATTTTTCATAATAGCGGATGCCGGACGTTGGGTGGGGAAAATTCTATATAGTTAAAATTTTCATGTAAAAGGTACACGCGTTTAATTGAGCTATACTAACTGGACAGGTGTGTATGTGGGTAGTTTAGTAACCGTTTGCAATTTCAAATAGCAATAAATATGCAATTAAACAATGCATTGCCAGAATTGTTATGCTATCAATCTTGAATCTGTTATTAACATTAATCAACCAATGAATACTCACTAAAACGTGCACCTTAGGTTTTGTCTTAATAGATGAAAGCCTATCTAAAGTTGGACTTCCCGATGGTGACGATTCTCTCGATTTGTTTGGTTTTCTTGCTTTTTCTCCCCTATATCCTCTCGATTCCCTTCATCCTCCCGATTTTCTCGGTCTTTTGCGTCCTTTTTATAGTTTCGATTCTACGAATTTTTCGGAATTTTTCGATCTATTTGATCGTGTTTTTCCCTCTAATATTTTTGAAACGTACAACTACAAGTGTTTTGGAACGCATGGAAACTCTGAATTTCTCGAGTCTGCGGGTCTTCTGGAACTCTTCTGATACTTCCAAATCCTATTTCTTTCCGAACGTTCTAAATTCTTCAAACTTTCCGAATCTTCCGAACCTTGATAATCCCTCCATAATATATTTGGTGCTAGGCGTCTTTGAATACTTTTGATCCTTCGAAGCCCTAAAATCGATTCCTCTCTCGAATCCGTTCAATCTTTTGAATCACTTCAGTCAATTGAAAACTTTGTATGATTTGAATTTGTGGAATCCTTTAAATCCTCTAAGTCTTTTAAATTCTTTGGGACTTCCAGTCTTCGTAGCCTGTGGAATCTTTTAATCATTTACATCCCTTGAATCATGTCAATCCTTTGAGACCTTTGAGATTCCTTCGAATCCTTTTCATTTTTATACTTTTCAACCTTTGGACTTTAGGGAACTCTTTTGGAATTCATGGAAATCTTTTGGAATTCATGGAGCTCCGGAGCTCTTTTAGAGTTCATAGAATTATTTTAGAATACATATAATTATTTTGGGATTCATGGAAATATTTTGGAATTCATTGACCTCTTATAGAATTCATGAAATTCATTTGGAATTCTAAGATTTTTCACACGCTATGGTTGAGGTTGTGGCCGACTTTATATTGATTTTTATATAAGTATCTGGAATTCATTTTTGATGTGAGTACTTGTTATCGCTCGGAGTGACTGTATGTTTTGCACGGGATTAAATTCATCAACCGCCATGGGACGATTCACGTATTCATTTCATCCGTCACGAGGCGCTATGCGGAATGGCTATATTTTTAAAGCGCAATTGAACGGAAAAATCGTTTTAAAATCGTCCATTTAAATTGTTCAATATCATTGTATAGATAGCTAAAGAAACCCTCAAAGCTTTTTAAGGTAGCGAGATGAGGCGGCTCAGCAGTCGAAGCCCAAGCTATGCTTTCGTGTTGGGTTAAAAATGTTGCCATCGATATTTAAATATTTCACGAAAATAATTCCTTGAATCTTTTATCAATGTAAAGAAAGCCAAAGAAACCTTCAAGAGTGAGGTAGCGCGGTGAGGCGACGCAGCTACCGAAGTATCTGAATACTTCATGAAAATAATTTCGTGCATTTTTGAGCATTTTGAGCAAAACCAAAGAAGAGTTTGTAATGCAGTGAGGCGAGGCAGCGCAGCCGCGATTTTCTCGTGTTGAGTCAAATGGAGGCCAAAGAAACCCTCAAAAATTTGTAAGGTAGCGAAGTGAGGCGGCGCAACTGCCGAAGCCGAAGATGTGTTGAGATCCAAATCGTCCACTTTTTAGTTGAAAATGTCTTTCATAGAGGATGCCAAGTGACTACTTCTTATTGTTCGGTGTGGCTGTATGTTTTGCACGGGACTAAATTCATCTCATTCGTCACGATAGTCCAGGTTGGGGCACGGGAAGCAAGTGTTTTTGGAATGGGTAGTACTCGGAAAGGGAAGGACGTGCGGCAAGTGGCATTCCATTCCTTGACTTATAGTATTTTACCCTCAGTGGCCATCATGGTGCCGTGGAACACCGCATGTTCGCGTATGATTGATTTGTTAGGAGTGCCGAGTCTGCGAGAGAGAAGCCATGTTGCAAAACCCAGGATCAGGACGGATTTTGCATAAAGAATTACATTTTCATCCATATACAAGCTAGAGATTGTGCAGGAATTGAATGTAAGGGCTTACCCTCAACGATTCAATTTTGCACGGGAAATGTTTGCACTTTATGAGCAAAATATAAACATGATGAGGTCAATGGCAATCGGCGACAAACAAAATTATCGGTATTGGGCTACCTGATGAAACTCGTCAACATTTGTGGTTTCGGGCCACGGCACACACCGCCATAGCGTCAATGGGTTCTTTGCCCCCTGTTTCCATCCAATCATCTCATTTCAAGATTAGCTGACATGGCCCCCTTGGTCCCCTACCTATCCACTACGGGGGTACCTCAAGTCACGTGTCTACGAGGACAAGCACCGTACATTAGATGAACTGAAGGAAGTGATTCGTCAACAAACCACCATCAGAAGGGGAGGTTGGGGTGGGGAGTGGAACTGGTTTTATCCTTCATGGTACTCTAATGAAAGGTCTCAACAAAAGGAATCAATGTCTAACCAACCATAGTCCTCCTCCTTGACTCCTTATCGTGATCGGATATGTTCCCTTATACCTCCAGAACGATTTGTCGGAAGGTACTCACAAAGGGCGATTGGGACGTCTGGGAGAAATATATCAATGTGTGGGAAGTTTGAAGGATTTTTTTGGAACACTTTTGGAATTCTGGTGTACACATTTTTCCTCAGTGGTTTACCACTCGGCTGCGTATCATTTGAATTCTTCAGAATTTCACAAATCAGAACACTTGATCTGTTGAATCCTTTAAATTTGTTCAGTACTCTCAATCTTTTGGATCAAGTGGAGTTATTGAGTCCATTGAATCCTTTTAATTCCTTGCGTTCGGTCCGTTTTTTTAAATTCTTTTATTGCTTGGACACTTTGAATCCCGTGAATCCTTGAATGCTTTGAATGCCTAGAATCCGTTCAATCTTAGGCATTTTTTAATCCTTTATGCCCATTACGTCACTTGAATTATTTCAATCCATTTAATCTGTTGAGCTCTTTAGATGTTGTGAATCATTTGAACCAGTTCAGTTTTGTATAACCCTTCACTTTCAGTGTTTTGAAACTTTTCATTTAAATCTGAAAATTTGCATACCAACATAGTTTTTCATTATCTATTGAAAGAAAATATTATCATGATCATTTCACTTCCGGTTTTACCGGATGCGGATAGCAACTTTCTTATTTTAAATAGAACATCCTATAGTTTATTGCATTTTCGAAATCTACATGAAGATCTACGTCGTTTGCTACTGCATTTCCCTATACCCAGCATTAAAGGTTTTTAAGTTATTCAAGATTTTTCAAAATGTTTGCCGTTTCACTGTTTTTCTTTAGCGCCCTGTATCTATGGATCCGTTGACTTGAAAGTCTTCAAAAATCAACAATACTGATGTGAGGCGCATGCGAATGATTTAAATTTTGATCGCTTTTCTACAGGGTGTTTTAAAATTAATGGTCAAGTTTAATAACTTCGAACCTTAAAAAGTTGATTTTTTCAAATCAAACCTGCTTTATTTTTTTGCATTTTCAAATGTCGAAAAAATTCTACATCAATCAATTATCACATTTCCTACACCTATCGGCTATGGTTTTCGTTTCATTTAAAATTTAGACAATTGTGACCGTTATATGCATAATTTTCTTAGGAGGCTTTGAAATAAACGCGTTAGCAGATCTGCAGACAAATCTTTTTACGGTTATAATTTTTATCATTCGTTATTCAGGGTAGTTAAATCACTAAGTATGAAAAAATCCTATTTATTTTAATGAATACAAAGTTAAATCAAAAACAGAAACAGTTCACGATAACAAACGACAAAATAAAAAATTTATTTCAAAACCTCCTAAGAAAATTACGCATTACGGTCACAATTTTATAAAATCTTAAATAAAACGAAAAACATAACAGATATGTATAGGGAATGTGATTGGGATTGGGGTGATAGGGAATGTGATTGATGTAGACATATTTTATACATTTGAAAGTGTAAACAGATAAAGTAGGTTTCATTTGGAAAAAAAACTTTTTAAGATTTAAAGTTATTAAACTTGACTAAGCTTTTAAAACACCCTGTAGAAGGTTGATTAAAATTTAAATCATTCTCCTGTAGCATCACGGCAGTATTATTGATTTTGGAAGATTTGCAATTCAAGTCAACGAAGACAGGTACAGGGGCTAAAGAAAAGCAGTCAAACGTAAAAAATTTTGAAAAATCTTGAATAACTTGAAAACCTTTGATGATAAGTATAGGGAAATGTGGTATCAAAGTGGTAGATTTTCATGTAGATTTCTAAAATGTAATAAAATATAGGGTGTTCTATTTAAAATAAGAAAGTTGCTATCCACATCCAGTTTACCGGATGTGAAACGATCATGATCACATTTTCTTTCGATAGATCATAGAAAACTATGTTGGTATGCAAATTTTCATGTTCATATTTGCGTGGAACAGCCTGTATATCAGCTTTTTATTGCACAATTTCGTTTTAAATTAAATTGAGTTCTTAACCTTCACTGATTTCCCAAGTGCAACTTGATGTCAATCATCAATCTTAGCAACTGTCACATTTCATCTTTCTCCCTCAAAGCTAAATACATAAATATTTCTTTCCATATTTTTGTTGGCAACAAGTAATGCCAACGAAGTCCGTCAATGTTATTGCTTATAATTCTTATATTTACGCCTGATACTATTCTAGGAAACTGTTTGTAAATAGTCGCAAAATTTCGAAAAACTGCATTCAAATACCTATAATGTCGTATGCTCTTGAACTCGGCGCTTACCGTCTCTGAATTTCCAGAGACAAGTATGAATACATTTGATTATAGAATTGGAGAAACATATTATGCTGTTATGTAACAAGTTTTGAAAGTTACTAATGGCTTGTTGTAACGTAATTGGAAGAGATTGGTAACGAAATTTTGCTATAATAAGACAGGGCCGTAGTCAGATTAGATTCTAAGAGATTCTAATAGAAAACGATTAATTCCATTTTTCAACCTAAAACATTTCGTAATTAATATCGTCACTTAAATTGGTTGAAGTTTTCTATCTCCTCTTTTGTTAAATTGTTTAGTAAATGTTTGATCATTTATGAGCAAGATACATTGTGTCATGTTAAGCAAGTTTCAAGAACGGGCAAAGTGGATTCCAAGAGCGGGCTTTAGCTTTAGCTCGCTATTGCCCCCATTAGGGGCATTATATTTCGGCGTCCGGTCCGAATATATCATTTGTAACACACTGTAGTACGTGCTTTTCCTACTACCATGCACAAGGTTAAAAGATAAAGAAAAAACTCGCTCTCCCCCCTAAACGCCGCCTCGTACCCACTAGCAGTTGGTTGTTCATTGTGTTTTTTGTGCTCCATGCGTAAGGTTACGCTCTTCGCTTTGCTGTTGTTTTGCCGTACTTTTGTTAAAAGTAAGTTTCGGCTGATGTAAGTATACATTGACAGATCATTTGCAGCGCTTTTTTAGTTAAGGATGAGAAAATCGAAGAAACATAGGAGAAATAAAAGTCGATCGCCGCGGGATAATTTTTCACCGCGGGGCAGAAGCCGGTCGCCGAGCAACGATTCTCAGTATCCTGTAGATACGCGAGCGTTGCTTAAAAGGTTAGAAGTTTTGGAAAAAAGGACGCGGCGTTCTAGGTCCCGCAGCCCCAGCAGTTCTACCTGGCGGACTCGTAATCACAGGCGCCATACCCGCCGCGTCACGTTGTCGCGATCGCGGTCGCCATTACAACGGCTGCCTGTAGCAGCTGATGGCAGGGTACAGGACCGGGCTTGTAGCCCGTCGCCCTCTTTTACACGTCCGCGTAACGATTCTGAAATTGGAAATGAGGTTTTTTCGAGGCTTTCTGACACGTGTAGTGTTCGTAATGAGCCAAACGATACGCTAATTATTCATAACGATGAGACACTACCTGAAGAGGTCGTAAAAATCCTCGGGGACGACCCTGAGAATAGCAAAGAAAACAATCCGTTTTTACACGATTCGTTAGCTTCTCGTTGGCGACATATTTTAAGAAACGGTCTAAAAAAAGATGAAGCAACTGGTTTGTTGCTCAAATACCTGACCCCGGCAAATCTCACCGATTTGATACCTCCAAAAATGAACCCAGAGATTCCTGCAGTTCTCGACAGGTATAATCTTGCTCGGGATGGATCTCATGTCGAGGTTCAGAACCACCTGGGCAAGGGTTTGTGTGCCCTGGGTAAGGGCATTGACTTATTGTTAAATGGTGACACAACTGTGATAAAAAATGAGTTGCTCGAGTATCTGTGCGATACCGGCAGAATTTTGACAAATTTATTTCACCGCGAGTCTGTGACGAGGAGAAATTTGATTTACCCCTCTCTAAACAAGAAGGTCAAGGAACAGGTGGAGATTTGTCCACCGTCGTCGTTTCTCTTTGGAGATGACCTTGGGGAAAAAATAAAATTGGCGAAGAATTTGGAAAGCGTCACTAAAGATCTAAAGTTGGTTAAACCCACTATTTTACCTGCCACTCGCAATAAATCGTCGAAGTGGTGGGGGGGAGGGAGTAGCCAGCAACGGGCCCCCCTTCAGGTCCAGAATTTAAACTCTCAACGCCCGGTCCGTCGAGGGGGCGAGACGAGACCATACAAGGGACAGCCTTCGAAGGGAGCACGTTGGACAAAGAAGGGCCAGCAGAGCCATCCTTATCACAAACAACGGAGGGATTAATATCGGTGAGTAAGAAATTCGCTGGACGTCTTGCTCACTTTTACGAAAAGTGGACAGACCTAACAGCTAATCCAATTGTTTTGGATTGGTTACGGGGTTACAAGCTCCCGCTTACTTTTAAACCTGTTCAGTCACATCCGCCCTTGTTCTGTTCTTCAGGGACGACAAATAAGCACTTTTTGAAAGAAATTGCCCACCTATTGGATTTAGGCGCAATAGAGAGGTGTGACCTTCTACCGGACCAATTTATCTCCAAAATTTTCTTGGTTGATAAACCCAATGGTAAAAAACGGTTCATTCTCAACCTCAAAAAGTTAAATTCCTTTATATCTGCTCCCCATTTTAAAATGGAGGATGTTCGAACTGCAAGAAGATTAATCCAAAAGGGATTTTTTTTGCTACTCTAGACCTGAAAGAGGCATATTTTCTACTGCCGGTGCACAGGGATCATAGAAAATACCTCAGGTTTTCCTGGCAAGGGCAGCTTTTCGAATTTACTTGCTTGCCTTTTGGTCTAGCTTCTGCTCCATATGCTTTTACGAAGCTAATGAAGCCCGTCATTCAAAAGTTACGTAACAAGGGTATACTATGTGTAAGTTACCTCGATGATTTTTTGTTTTTGGGTAGATCTAAGGAAGAGTGTTCCCATAATATTTTAACGGCAATACAGTTGCTAGAATCTCTAGGTTTCTTGATCAACCTCGAAAAAAGCGTATTCGCACCTAACACGAATTGCAAATTTCTTGGATTCCTTTTGAATTCTATAAGAATGTCAGTAGAACTGCCACCAGAAAAGAGAGAAAGAATCAAATCTTGGATTATTTCTCTTCGAAAGCACCCAACTTGCACAATACGTAAGTTTTCTCAGTTCATTGGTATTCTTGTCTCGGCCTGCCCAGCCATAAAATACGGGTGGTTATACACGAAGGTTTTCGAACGTGCCAAATACCAGGCTTTAATTAAAAACTCTGGAAATTACAACTCAAAAATGAGCCTGAAGCCTCATCTGTTTTCAGACATGTCTTGGTGGCTTAATAATATTGACAAAGCGTACAATGACGTTAAGAGTGATACTTTTGATTTAACAATTTACACCGATGCCAGCCTGTCAGGCTGGGGAGCGGTTTGTGATGGTGAAAGTACACGCGGCTGGTGGACCGATGTAGAAAAGGACAATCATATAAATTTCCTAGAACTCAAGGCTATGTTTTATGGCCTGAAATGCTTTGCGAAAGATCTGAGGAATGTTAATGTCCTTATTCGAACGGATAACACTACGGCCCTAGCCTATGTAAACAGAATGGGTAGTGTTCAATTCCCCAGGTTAAATCAACTGGCAAGGGAAATTTGACAGTGGTGCGAGGCAAGTAATCTTTGGATTTTCGCCTCGTACATTTGCTCTAGCGATAATTCTGAAGCTGATCACGCATCGCGTTTGCTGCTACCTGAAACGGAATGGGCGCTGAACAGAACTGTTTACTTTCACATAGTCTCAGTCTTTGGGGAACCTGAAATAGATCTGTTTGCTTCACAAAGTAACCACCAGTGTAGTAGATACGTCTCTTGGTTTCGGGACCCGGGGGCAGAGGCAGTAGACGCCTTTACCTTAGATTGGTCGTCTCTTTTCTTCTATGCCTTCCCTCCCTTTTCGCTTGTACTTAGGGTACTTCAAAAGATAATACAGGACAAGGCAACAGGGATCCTCGTAGTCCCTTTTTGGCAAGCTCAGCCTTGGTACCCACTCCTTGTAAATTTGATTGTAGGCGAACCTATGTTTTTAAGACCTAGACATAATCTTTTGCTCTGTCCTTTCAGCGGACACCTCCACCCTTTATCAGGAAGCCTTACCCTGGTGGTCGCGAGGTTATCAGGGAGGCCTTCAAACGAAAAGGACTACCGGACAATGCCATAGAGACTATTTTCAGCTCCTTAGCTGTTTCCACAGTTAAGCAATACAACACAACACTTAAACTTTGGTGGGAATTCTGTGAGGAACAGAAAATTTCCCCATATGAAGGCGAAGTATTAAAGATAATATCCTTCTTACAAAACCTGCTGGAAACCACGGAAAATAGATATGGATCCTTCAACTCCCACAGAGCAGCTTTAACCTTAATCACCTCGGGGAACATTAGTTCAGATCCTAACCTCAAAAGGTTTTTGAAGGGGATATCTAGAATTAGACCACAAAGGCCTAGATATGAAGCTACATGGGACCCCCAACAGGTGCTAAAGTTTTTGGGAAGCACCCCTGATGGCAATCTAAAACAACTGTTGCAGAAACTGGTGACTTTGCTAGCCCTAGCAACAGGACAAAGGATCCAAACAATCTCGTTGATTAAGTGTAGCAACATCAAGTTTTTAGACTCTGGCGTAAAGATCCTAATTCCAGACCAAATAAAAACGTCAGCACCCGGAAGGAAACAACCCTGTTTGAATTTGCCCTTTTTTGAGGAAAATGCAAGACTGTGCGTATCCAGATTGATTAAGTCTTACTTAACCCTGACTGACCCTGTAAGACCCACGGGCTGCGACAACTTGTTTTTGACCTACAAGAAACCACATGGGCAAGCAAACAAACAGTCGCTGAGCCGTTGGGTAAAAGCGACACTTAAGGAAGCGGGAGTGGACATGACTCTGTTTTGTGCCCACTCCACTAGACATGCGTCCACATCTGCAGCCCTAAGGAATGGTATGTCCCTGGACACTATTAGGAAGTCAGCGGGCTGGACCGAACATTCATCGTCTTTCGCTCGTTTTTACAATCGACCACTGGCAGTCTCAGACGAGTTTATGAATGCCGTATTTAAACTTTAATTAGTTATTAAGTTTTCTGTCCAGTTTACCGTAGTGGTACCACCCTTTGGAGGAGTACACTTAAGAATTCTTTTTTCTTTTTATGGTGTTTGCGTACTACACTGTTGCGTTACATACAATATAGCTGTTTTTACGACGTATATATTCTTTAAACATCTACAGTGTGTTACAAAATGATATATTCGGACCGGACGCCGAAATATAAATTAACCGATCAAAAGAACTTACCTGAAGTTCGATCGGAATTATATGAGGCGTCCGGTCCGAATATATCATTGCCCTCCCCCTACCGCCCAGCGTCGTTGAAAAACAGCGTCTTTGAAAATGACAACAACTGCTAGTGGTACGAGCGGCGTTTAGGGGGGAGAGCGAGTTTTTTCTTTATCTTTTAACCTTGTTGCATGGTAGTAGGAAAAGCACGTACTACAGTGTGTTACAAATGATATATTCGGACCGGACGCCTCATATAATTCCGATCGAACTTCAGGTAAGTTCTTTTGATCGTTAATTAGGCAGCGAAATTTGATGGCCGTCTGGCACACCTCGTAGCCTACCGATAGAACTAGCCGTGACACTCATCCCCACTATTGCGTTGACGTCACAACTGACGGCGGCCGTCATATCGACTTTTAATGTAATTAATTCCAAGTAGTTTAATGTTGTACACTTAAATTAACTGTATTCGAACAGAATAAGTAAGAAAATGCCAAATACGTGCTGCGTCCCTGGTTGCAAAAGCAATTATAGTTCAAGAGACAAGGTTCCTTGCGGTTTTTCGTTTTCCGAAAAATGAAGACGATCACAAAAAGTGGTCAAGATGTATTCACCGGGACAATTTTGAAATTACTAGTTACTCCAGGGTTTGTATAAAGCATTTCTCCGACATTTTCATTATTCGGGTAGACAAGATGACTAGATAAGACGATACAGTATTAACAGTTCCATGAGACCAGATTAAACTTGCCGAAGACACGTATCCCACCATTTTTGAAAATCAGCCATCATATATGAAAAGGATGTAAATGATGAGTAACGGGAAAATATAGACCTTTGCAACTACAAATGACCGAAAACCTGTAGTCTCTAGGTGGTCCAGGGGCCGAGATCTCGATGGAACAGACAGATAGGCAGACGACGGAATAACGAGCACATAAGCGTTACCTCAACTTCGTTGTGTTACGCTAAAAAAAGGCAGATGTGTGTATTAGAATGTATAAATTTTATTTGTTTTCAGCTCGGTTTTCAGTGAGTATTTGTTGTTTATGTACGTATTTAATAAAATTTTTGCATAATAACACGTGTCTATAATTAGGAAACAACATATAACAATCCTGCGGCTCAAAATAAGTAAATAAGTAATTACTAACTGTTTTCGCGTTAAATGAGCACGCACGCGAATCAAATTGCATTTAAACACATAGTATCGCGTTGCAGTGGCCCATCTCCAGTAGTGACGTCACTAAATCAATGTCACGGCTAGATCTATCGGTAGGCTACGCACACCTTCAAGTACTTGCTACTTACTGTAAAAAATTCCAGGACTCTAGGACCATTCCCCTAGAAGTAGTTCAAAACGGTACAAGTGGGTCCGGACGGACGGACGGACGGACGGACAAAACGCAAACAATAGCACATTTTTTTTAATTCTTAAAAAATGGGCTAAAAAATCAATCAAGATTTAAAATTCGCGTAAATGTACAACTTCATGAACTAATTAAAAGTTGTTCTTTTGAATTAATTACGTTTAATCACCGTTCCGCATAAAAATTATATTCATAAGGACGAAAACAGGAGGGTAAATTATTAAATTTGCCTTGATTCAATTTGAACGTGAAGAGGGGAATTTTCCATCAAGGTGAGGTGATATTTAAAAAATTTTTGTAACTTGTTAACTTGGCGTGACTTACTTGTATCACAATGTAGGTAATATTTTCGTCGAAAATTGCTTTTCCAATTCAGACATTTTATTGGCAACTTTATGAGGCGGGCTTTCGTTGAATACGCACGAGCACGATTTTAGGAGTGAAAGAAAATCTGGAATTTTGTGATCATAATTAACGCCGGTATGAATTGAATAATGCTAGTCGAAGATCAAAAAGTAGATTTATAATCGCCTCGTTAGAATGACAAATTTTCCACGATTAGCGACAGGCTTATCATTGGCAAGGTGATATGATATTTTATCTAGTTATCATTTGATAGTCATTTATCGTTATTGTCAAAGTTAATTTAATTGTCTAGTTGATTTCTTTAAGCTAATAAAAGCCATATTTCCAGTGGTTACAAATATTATATCAATTTTATTAGCTTAAAATAATGATTAACGAAAACCCATCGTCAACTAGTTTTCCTATCACGAGGTATTTACGTCCTGACAAATTTGATGTCGAACCTGATGCTGCAGAAGCGGATGCACAATGGCAGCACTGGAGGTCAACGTTCGAAAGTTTTTTGAATGAAGAAGTAAAAACTGATTTAATACCAGATGCATTAAGACGCAAGCTCTTAGTAAATCACCTATCAGCTTCAATCTACAAACATATCAAAACTTGCGAAACTTACGAAGCCTCAATTGCAGCTTTAGAAGGTATTTATATTAAACCTAAAAATATAATTCTAGCCAGGCATATTCTTTTTAACCGGAAACAACGTGCGGATGAAAACATCTCTGACTACGTAAGAGCTTTACGTTTAGCGGCAAAAGATTGCTCTTTCGAAACCGTTACCGCTCAAGAACATGAAGAACAAGCAATCCGTAGCACCTTGATCTCCGGTTTGCTTTCTCGTAAAATCAAAGAACGCCTGCTAGAAAATAAAAAACTTACTCTTGCCGAAGCACTTGATCAAGCTATTGCACTTGAAACAGCTGAAAAGGACGCGCTAATAATAAGTAACAATTCACCACAAATTAATGCTATATACGAACAAAAACAAGATACAGCATCAAACATAGCAGCGGCTACACAACACCGACCATCACAAACAATACTTGAACCATCCTCACGATCAGTAAGATGTTGTTTCTTTTGTGGTGGTAACGTACATCAAAGGTTTAAGTGCCCAGCTTTCCATGCTATATGTAACCTGTGTTCTAAAAGAGGTCATTTTTCAAATGTATGTAAATCACGAAACGCTACCAACAACTCGCGGCTTCGTTCAAAAACACAGTCAACAGTCTTATCGATGACGGTTCATCTCACTGTAGTACAATATCTGCCGCTTCACCGTCAAGCTTGAAAGGTGCAACTATTCTAATCACGGTGAATGGTTATAAAGCTGATGCTCTTGTTGACACTGGCAGTTCTGTCAGTTTTATAAACAGCAAAATCGCGCGCCTAATGAAGTTACGTCAAAAACCATGTACACAGTCTGTTAACTTAGCCTCGCTGAATCAAGTATCGGTTGTCGAAGGTATTTGCTTTGCCAATATCACCATGAATAAACACAACTACAGGCAAATACCACTTCTTATCGTCGATAATCTCTGCGCGGACGTGATCGTTGGACACGACCTACTAAAAGAACATTCTAAAATTGAATTTGAATTGGGAGGTCCCCATGAACCATTACGCATCTGCAACGTAATGCAGTCCTCGGTGCCACCAGCATCTATTTTTACTAATTTGTCACCTAACATCAGACCTATCGCCGTAAGGAGTCGTCGATACAGTATACAAGACGAAGAATTTATCAAGCAAGAAATATCAAAATTACTGGAAGACGGTGTAATAGAACCAAGCATTTCTCCCTGGAGAGCACAAGTCCTAGTAGCGGGAGGTGGCGCTCATCGAAAACGTCTAGTAATAGACTACTCTATGACTATTAACAAGTTTACAGAATTGGATGCATTCCCATTACCAAACATGGAAACGGTCGTCTTAAAAGTATCGAAATACAAAATCTTCAGTCAGATCGACTTAAAAAGCGCATATCATCAAATGACCATTTTAGATAAAGAGAAAGTCTACACTGCTTTTGAAGCCTGCGGACAACTTTACCAGTTTACAAGAATTCCATTCGGTGTTACCAATGGTGTAGCAGCGTTTCAAAGGACTCTAGACTTCATCATAACCAGAGAGAAACTAGAAGGTACATTTGTATACTTAGATGACGTGACAGTATGTGGTAAAGATGAGTTAGAACATGAACGTAATCTAAAAAAGTTTATGGATGCGGCGAGAAAATATAACTTAACACTAAATGAAAGAAAATGTGTTTTTAAGAAAACAAAAATCGATCTACTTGGCTATACTGTCGAAAATAACACAATCAAACCAGACGCTGAGAGATTGAAACCCCTTTTAGAACTTCCAGCTCCCATTAAAAACTCAGAACTCAAACGCGCTTTGGGAATGTTCGCCCACTATGCAAAATGGGTTGAAAGATTTTCGGAGAAGATAAAACCTTTAACTTGTGTTTCAAGTTTTCCTTTAACACCTGATGCTCTAAAATGCTTCCAAGAGATTAAATCAGACATAAAGAAAGCAATAGATGATGATGAAACTTTCACTGTTGAAACTGACGCCTCGGATTTTGCTATAGCCGCTACGCTTACGCAAAAGGGTCGTCCAGTCGCTTTCTTCTCTCGAACGCTTTCCAATCCAGAATGTCGACATTCATCAATAGAGAAGGAAGCTTGTGCAATTGTTGAAAGTCTTAAGAAATGGAGACATTTTCTGATTGGGAAACACTTTCTTTTAATTACGGATCAAAAATCAGTAACGTACATGTTGAATCAAAATCACAATAGCAAGATTAAAAATGAGAAGATAATGCGCTGGAGGCTAGAGCTATCCTGCTACAAATATGACATTATATATAGACCAGGTTCGGAAAACACAACAGCAGACGCTCTGTCACGAGTTTGTGCGTACATGAACACCGACAAATTAAAACAGCTTCATAATGCGCTTTGCCATCCTGGAGTAAGTAGAATGTTCCATTGGATACGCTCTAAAAACCTACCGTATATAGCAAATGATGTAAAAGAGATGATTGCATTGTGTCCAACGTGCGCTGAAATTAAGCCAAGATTTTTGAAAGCAAAAGGTCAACTAATTAAGGCTACGTCTCCATTCGAACGCCTTAATATTGATTTTAAAGGTCCTCTCCCTTCTAATTCTTCAAACAAATATATTTTAACGATTATCGATGAATATAGCAAATTTCCCTTCGCTTACCCATGCAAAGATATGACCTCATCCACAGTCATTAAATGCCTGAAAGACCTGTTTCTCACTTTTGGCCAGCCTCTTTACATACACAGTGACAGAGGAACCTCATTCATGTCTGAAGAATTTAAAAATTTCCTAAAAAACTCAAACATTGCATCCTCAAGAACGACGCCATACAATCCATAGGGTAATGGTCAAGTGGAACGTTTGAACGGAACACTTTGGCGTACTATTCAGCTCAGTCTACGTTCAAAGAGTTTGTCAATTGGAAACTGGGAGGAAGTCCCTTCATTGTATCCGATCACTTCTTTGTACATCGATTAATGCTACGCCACATGAAAAACTATTCACGTA
Source organism: Photinus pyralis (assembly GCF_008802855.1). Classification (NCBI taxonomy): domain Eukaryota; kingdom Metazoa; phylum Arthropoda; class Insecta; order Coleoptera; family Lampyridae; genus Photinus; species Photinus pyralis. The sequence continues at coordinate 32,571,443 of NW_022170819.1, read as the reverse complement.
CCCTCGAAGATCACCAAACGGGGATTCGCTACCATCATGGCTTTCAACGCCTGGACAGTAAAAAAGAATGTCCGTCACTCAAAGACTGATCCCGTAGTAGAAGAAGCTGAACTTATCGAGAGTAATCCTTACTACTCTTTAATTAGAAGAGCTAATGGAGAAATGTCAACCGTGACAAATCGTCATTTAGCGCCCTTCCCAAACAACGTTGACGAGGGTGAAGATGACGTTAGTCTTGAAACTTCAGAGACTGAGGCCTCACAAGAATTACAAACTTCTGATGGATCTTCGACGGAACAAGAGGTTAGAAGGTCTACTCGAATTAGAAGGCCACCCTCGCGGTTTCAAAACTTTGTTGTAGAAAGTGGAATTGAAAATTCTACACGGGCAGAAAATTCTGCAGAAGAAGAAAATTCTACAGGGGAAGAATGATATGATATTTTATCTAGTTATCATTTGATAGTCATTTATCGTTATTGTCAAAGTTAATTTAATTGTCTAGTTGATTTCTTTAAGCTAATAAAAGCCATATTTCCAGTGGTTACAAATATTATATCACAAGGTAAACTGGAGTGTAAGGTAATCAACAAATGAAAAGAACTCAGAAACCTTCAAATAGAGAAACATAGTAACGAAAGTACGCTAACTTTTAACAATTTGAAAGACAGTAACCTTCACCTCGCTGAAGTTACATTCGCTTTTTTTTTCAAGGACATTCGCTTTGGGGATAGTACCAACTTACATTGGAAAACAAAAAATCCCTAACACCTGGCTGAAGTTACATTCGCTTTTTCTTAATTAGCCTACCAAAGTGGTGGTACAGTGACCTATTGGTATTTACATCCCTGGCCAGTGGCTATTCGAAAGGGCACATATTCGAAGCAATAGGCCCCTTTACCAAAAGTACCTCGACTTTTTATTTATTGGACTTTGAATGTGATCGTGATCTAAAGTAGGTAACAGAGAACATTCTATCCAAATTACAACAGGCTCAAAATTTACTGGGTTCATCAACACACGTACCAACATTTTTAAAAACAATTACAAACACCTTAAATCTAAAATTAAAACTTTCAATTTATTTCTTATCCAAACTCATGAACATTAACACAAAAAAAACTCAACAAATACACTCTAAATTTTACACAAAACCAAATTAAATAAAAGCAACTATTTTGCAACGAACCATCCGTAGCGCTGATAATCTTTTCTCCATTACGCAAACAAAATTTATGAGTGATAGCAATATATGTACATACAGGGTGTCAATTTTAAAACTTGCAGTCGGCCATATTTTCCAAACTAAAGAAGATATTGAAAATCACGAAAAACCGTTTCGGGGGTATCGAAGGGGAACCAGAATGACGTTATGAGTGACAACCCCCCACCTCCTTAACCCCCCAGCCCCCCTCTTCAAAAATCCTAAATGGCGACCCCATACTTGTAACACATCGTTGGAAAGCTACTGAAAAATGCTTTCCAGTGGTACCAATAAAGTCAATATTCATTAAGACAATTTAACAAAAATTTAATAATGGGGAGTGGGGGGTTGTCACTCATAACGTCATTCTGGTTCCCCCTCGATACCCCCGAAACGGTTTTTCGCGATTTTCAACATCTTCTTTAGTTTGGAAAATATGGCCGACAGCAAGTTTTAAAATTGACACTCGGTATACATACCGAAGCTGGTACAGTTCAAGGTTGCTCGCGAGCTTGCGGTGCCCTTACAAAGTAGGTCAAGGGCAAATTGGAATGTTGCGTGCCACGTGCTGGTGGTCTTGGCAAGTAGACGAAGGTGAAGTTCAAGGACATTCGCTTTCAAGGACATCGGTGGTTATTGATCCATTTGTTGTGTCGTCATATTTCATTTTCAAGGTTACCAAACGTCACCGATCCCATTTTTTGCGCTGTAAAATTTTACTCACATGGTCATTAATCCAATTAATCCATGTCATATTTTCTTTCCAAGGCCATCAAAGTTCAACAACCTCTATTTTTTGGGGTAACATATTCTACTTTCAAGGTCATCAAATATCATGACTCCTTGTTTAGGTTGCTTGATTTCATTTTCAAGGCCATCAGAAGTCAATAGCCCCATTTTTGTACTATCATATTTCAATGTCAGCCACGTGATGATTTCAGTAAATGAGTGAAAACCTAGTTCGATCAGTCGTTGACCTCAAACCTCTCACTTTCTCTAAAATTGTGAGAAAGTGAGAAGTATATCAAAACCTCGTTCGGTTGTTCACTCCGGAAAATGGGGCGATATTTACCCTTCAAATATTGACCTCGGAAAGCTATGTACTCTGCACGTTGAACTTTAGTCCGCATTCAGGCGTATCGAATAGTCATGTCATGGATGGCGTATTATGAGCACTCGTAACCAAAGCAAGCGATAACCATATAGAGATATCCTAAATCACTTTCATGTATAATTCCATAAGGCTAAATTCGGGTGCCGTCAAAGTTATCTCGATCCCCTCCTGACGAGTCTTTTCAAACCTAATTAGAAGTCTCCGACACTCTACATGTTAACAATCTGATGATCTTCGCAATTAAAACAAAGTTCGTTCAAAGTTGCTCGCCGTTCGACGTCCAAAGATAAGTCGCCCTTTAAAGTCCAACGGTTGGTAGCCGTTCAAAGTCCAGAGTTTGCTCGCCGTTCAAAGTTCAAAGGTTGCTCGACGATCAAAACTATATTCGATTTATTGTAGGGAGATGAGTGAGGGACAATCAATCTTTTAGTCAAATTTGTACACACGTTTAGAAAGAATTTTAATCTCGTTTCTAATAGGTGGTATTTCACGTTCAATAGTTTTGATTATCAGGTAAAGTTTATGAATACTATGGTTGGTATAATCGTTGATTATGTACTTACTTCCAAAATAAATTGATCTTAAAGGCGTGACCCACAAAAATTGCATTTTTTAAATCGAACACCCTATAAGATTCTAAATTTCAATTTTTCTCTCAATTGTAACCACAATTTATAAGAAATATAATGTACCTATATACATGCTGATTGTACTTATTTCTACTTTACAAGGTGACCGTAAGATGGCGAGCTACCTTGAACTGAGCCAGGTTCGTTATTATTTATCTACTAAGTAATATAATATATGTGGAAGCGAAGAACTAGTAGGAAACTAGTAAAACGAAATCCGGATGGAGAACCGAAACCGACTTTCAAATTAGAAATAAAAAAACCGAAAACTGGGTATTAAAAATCTGGAATCCACAAACCAAACTCTGAAATTCGGAACGAAACAGCAACTAAGAAAATTAAAATTCAAGAGGTTAAAAACCTGAATTCGGTTGATGTATTGTTCCATTGTTTTTAAACGTGTTGTGCGATGTAGAATGGGATCAAAGAGAATCTTTTTTAACACGTTTTTATTGGTTCTATTGCGGCTATCGATTTCAACCTCGTAGGGTCATCATCAGGCCGAGCGTCAATACTATGAAATGATGAGGCATGTACTATTATTAGCGGAGTAGTATGTGTAAGTTATCAGGAAAGATGTTTATTGACGCTCGGCCTGATGATGACCCTACGAGGTTGAAATCGATAGCCGCAATAGAACCAATAAAAACGTGTTAAAAAAGATTCTCTTTGATCCCATTCTAAAAACCTGAAACCACAAACAACCGTAAAAACTGAAAAACGAAAACACAACCGAAGATTAGAAATAGACCTCTGAAACTGAAGACAAAATCAGGGAACCGAAAATAGACTGTGGGAACTGGAATTGGGAATCGGAAAAATTTAAATAAGAAATAGGTTCTACACATTGGGGATTGAAAAACAGTGAGTGGAAAAGATTAACAATCGAAAGAACGTAACACTTGAAAATATCAGAAAATTTCTTGATGATCCCCTCCCCCCAGAATTGGAAACTAAAAAGCACCAAGCTTTGAAAACTGGAAATCTGAGACAGACACAGAAGCTAAAATTAGCATTAAATTTTAGAAGCTGGGGAAATCGAGGGAAACTGGAAACAGGATCTAATAGTCTAATAATAAAACTGTTTAAAAAGAGATGTCACTAGCTCTCCTACTATAATATCGACTGAATGATCATATTCAGCTTTGGAGTGGCAGTTTTTTAATTACGCCTGTTTTTTAGACAACCAACATTACTTTTTAAATGAATTGCCACTAATAACTGTTTAGGTGAGTACAGAAAATAATTGTCAAAAATATTTATAGTAAAATAGCCACAATTATAATTTTTGACGCATTAATTTAAAGATATCAAAGAACTTGCTAATTAAGAATAAATTCAAGTAGGTATCCATTGTAATCTTTAGCCCCTTTTTCCTAGTATTTTTAAACAATTGGAATTGTTTCCATCTACAAATAAAGTTAGTGAATGGAAAGAATAACAAAATAAAAACGACAAATACAATAATTGGTTGCTGTTTAAGCTGTGCGAAGTACGAACCGACGTTGTGTGCTTCCCCCTGTGTATAAGTCATTGATTTTGAAAATGTTCCTTTAACACTTGGCTCGTTTTATGCATTTTTCTAATTTTTTGTTGTTAACCGTTAACCGTTAACAATATTTCGAATGGACAATTTAGATTTTTCAATTTGTATTTCAACCTTTCATAGGATATAATTAGTGTATCATCTCAATAGGCAATGAAATGAACTTCCAAATGATCACCTTGTCGATTGCGATTTAACTTTTTAACACATTTCCAGAAACAAACAAAAATGCGTTATTGTGTCCTCCAATGTATCACTTGGCTACGCGGTTCTTTTGGATTTTGAAACATGAGATTGTTGTGCCAAACTTCAAATTGCCTCATTAGTATCTAAGGAAATGTATAAGTGGTTCGTTAAAATTTTTTTTTATGACATCCATCCTGGAGGGAATCGATGGGTTCGTACCACAATGTGATACAGCAAAAACGTATTATGAGCAAGATGAAGTAAATTTACTCTGGCATAAAATAACCTCATTACATAAACGCATACTACACGTAAAGGTATTTTTAACTTAACGTCGTAGATTTTTGAAAACTGAACTCGTACAGAATTTATAAATATCCGGCGCTGTGATACAAGATCAACGGTTTTTAGGAAATGGGGAAATAATTACAGATAATTTCAATATAAAGCAGGAAGTTGGAAAAATTACATATTTACATTATTTTATTTACATTTATAATATTATTATATATAAATATGCGCCGAACGAGCATTTGCTTATTACTCATCCGTATATTCTAATTATAGACGGCTTGAAATTGTAAGTTATGTACGTAAAAAATGGTACCTAATCTAAATTTCTATTTTTTTGGGTAATGTTTGAAGGAACGGTATGAATGGCTTGATAATCGAAGAAGACG
>NW_022170819.1:32472759-32565987 GCF_008802855.1 Photinus pyralis | reverse complement strand
ACAGTAATGAACAATCTGATTGACAAACTAATATTTTTTTTTAATATACCGAGCCTTGCGGCTTGGGAGGTTTTCTTTGATTGTTTTCAGGATTGGATGCGAGAACTGAGCTCACTTCTTCGGGTGAACAGCTAGCTTTATTCAAGGTAAGTTTCCTTATGTGTTTTACTTGTACTTGGCCTTATACGTACGAATTTGCGCCCAGAATATCAATTTGTTTCTGAAAAATTGTTTTAAGATTCAGTAATTAGTTTCATCGATCTTTATTGAATTGGGATTTATTCTTTTGGGGGAAGTTAACTGTGAGTTTTATGGGAACTTTAACGTACACGTTTGAGGAAATTCATTTACGCAAATATTTTATATAATTAACGTGTCAGAAACGCGTAATTCTTCCAAACACACCTGTTCTCGTTATCAGCGATAACACGCGTGTGTTAATATGTAAATTTTCATCTGACATAACTCCTTATCGCAAACGACCAGATAAAACTTTTTTTATTACGTAAAATTCACCAGATGTCTTACTTAAACCATCTTATCTAAATTGAATAAATTACAATAGCGATAAGATTTAAACAAGAATTACGGTTTTACAAAATTTCTAAAAAGAAAAACAACACTGACATACAAATTCAAAGAAAACGAACCAACTTTGTGCGTATTTCGTAAATAATCCTCCAGATTTATTTCATAAATTGCAATCTTTTTATATACAGGATGTCCCGTCATTATTTTTGGTGTTTAGGCCGCAATAACGTGACGTTGTTTTCACAACAGTATGTATCCATTTAAGTGGCGAGTTTTTTATTAAAGTAACTGTACGCTCTCTTGGCCAAATAATGAAGATAATTACTGCTCCTTCCTCTTTTGCAAACAATTTATAATCGTAAAAAATAAATCGACCTTATAGCTGGTTATTAAAATTGAATCCAAATAGAAAATCTTTACTTTCTTCTAGCTGGGCCCACACATGGAAAATCATATACAGGTGTAATCTCTCTTTTGAAAATTCTCAAACCGGATTAAGTGATCGGTTCTTTAAAAGCTTTCCTTTTCTTTACTAATTGATTGACAGAATTCAAAATTTTCAGCAGCCTTAAAGCAGTCGGTTTATTTTGAATGTAAATAAAATTAGTTACCTTAACTAGAGGCAATAATAGTGTGATATCCTCTGGGTTGTCGTATTGACTGGTCTCCTTTGTTGATCCTAATTGGCTGAAAGACGATCAATGCAAAATTGAAATGAATGAATTCTTCATAAATTATAAAACCACCCTGCGCAAAGTTACATTTTTTTAACCGCTCGACGTGAACCTTATCGTGGCTTAACACGCATTGCCCCGCGTGTCTCCACTAACAACTTAATTCTAATTTTACTTTTTAAATCGCATCCAATGGGACGTGCAACCTCCTCCGCCAATATAACTCATTTTTTCGATCCAATATTCTTTGACAGGCTCCGTGTGAGGTGAAAGGAGGCATAGGCGGTAACGAGTCAAACCATCTGCAAAACTTTAGCGCTAGTGTTGTGCCGTTTAGTCGCCTTCTACGACACGCAGTGCCCTCTGGGGTAGAGCTATCCTTTCCCGCCCTACACGGATAATTACCATAATGGAACGTACCGCTACAAACTTGTATTATGTAAGTACGTAATGTAGTAGACACAACGTTTTAATAAAATAATAATAATAATAATAATAATAACTGAATATGAACAGTTGCTTGTAATGTGCTCGTAGGGTGGATTAATTTTGTAAAAGCTTCTTCGTATACACGTCTTTGGATTTTTATTTTAGAATTGTCATGTTAGTAAGTTCAATTTGGCCATAACGCAATTATATGGTAACCTCAAAGGCAGGAATGTGATAAAATAAAATCAAAATATCAACGTAAAAGAGTAACGAGCGAATTGCGGTAGAAAGGCAGGAGCAGCAACGATTTTATTGTAACGACGAAATGCAATTGACTGAAAGCAGCTTTGAAGCTTCGGATGCTAACCTCATAGAGCCTTACTTCGGCATGTTAAGCTCTAGATGGTAGGTATAGTTGATTCTCGCAATCAACCGTCAATGCAATTTGCCGTCGTGCTCTGAATACTTGTGTGATCGCATAAAGAAATGAAGAAGAAAACGAATTTGTTTGTCTCGCTACACTAGATTGAGGAAAATTAGTTTATCTTGCCAAACTTAGATGCATTGAATTTGCGATTAAATTGATTTAAGGAAGCCCGTACTTGTATAGTAGGTGGGTACACATACACTATCCCATTACGTATTTACTTACATTTCGTTTACAAATTCCTTTGGATAGCGTAAATTGGGAGATAAATACAATCTTCTCTGGTGCAATTTTTTTTATAATTTCGCAATTCGCAATTTCGCAGATACTTACAATGTACGGAACTGAAGATTAGATAAGAACTATATCAGTGGATTGATTCAACTAGAAAAGTAAGTATCATTAAATTAATTTGTAAAAGAAATCTTGGCCTTAAATTGCATGAAGCCTCTATTTTACCATCTCCTAGCATCTAGAATTGCATGTTTAGGCAACAACTGTGAACAGTTCATAAAGAGATTACATACTCATATTTTTGCATAAAAGACATCTGAAAGCTTCTACTTGGTTATTTCCGTATTGTAGTGAGCTTTAATTTAAATAATACGTATTTACTTAAAAGTCGGGAAAATGGAGCTTTGCTAGTTGAGGAAATATTGAAGTAGTTTTGAGGTCGAGTACTTTAATTTCCGAGTAAGTAATGTCATTTTGCCGACGAGTTTTTTTAAAATACAATTTCAATTTTCATATACTCGTATAACTTTTGTAATATCAATATGTCAGTGATGACAAGAGTAATTAGACATTAACATAAAGTGTAACTGCGACTGTTATATGTACTACTGTCAACTATCCTGACACAAAGTAGACATGAAAATGAAGGTTTCATGACCATTTAGGAAAAACATACACATTTCTTTGCTTTCTAATGCATTTAAATGGGCACTTGAAAGATTGAGTAGAAAATTTTACTTGTATATGGTACTTGTTTATGTGCGCGGCACAATTAAGCTGTGGTGTTGAGCTTTGCTGGCTGTGCAGGGTGCTTCAAATTTGTGAATCACCAATGGGATCTCCCTAACGGCGAGACATACTTTTTAGTAACAAAAAAAGCATTTGAAATTTTTAAAAAATCTTTGAAAATAACTGAGATATGACCGAAAATCTGAAAATGTCAAATTTCGTTTTCATTTCCTTAGCTTAAACGGTCGGAAATGGACTGTTCTCGTTAGCGCCTTCTATGGCCACCTTTTTTCGGAGAATCTGAATCTGTTATCAGAATTTTCATAACACGCTACATGTAGAAGCTATAGGCTACTACTTTTTTAGTTCTTATGGGCGCCACATTACATTTTGACGGAATGAGAGCAAACTAAAGAAAAATAATGAAGAAAAGTTTCAAAATCGAATCTAATTATCCGTGGATGAATGTAAAATATTTAATCCCAATGGTGGGTCACGAATTTGAACCACCCTGTACAACCCCCCGATCCAGTAAACCTACAAGCAAGAAGAAAGCCACATCCTATCCACGATGTAGGAAGTTTCCATTAGAGGAGAGGTTAGTCCCAAAATTTCATTACTTCAAGAGTTTCTAGATACACCTGGCCCTCTTTGTTTTTTTAGTAGAAGGTTACGGGATGTAGCATGACTGGAAAATGTTAAGTGCCAGTCTGACGGACGATAACACAATCTCAATGTATTTTACGTGACCGAAACAGTCAGAATTATTCGTAGTGAGTCATTGAGCAGCGTGAAAAACGCGACCTATACGCGAAAGTTGATTAAATCACAGACAAAACTGTGTTGCGTTCGAACCTCAGAGAAGTTGAGTCGATCAGTCGTCGAAATTATCACTTATAATTGCACAAGAGGTTTGTATTTTACGGAGTAAATTTGGGTTGTTTAGGTAATGAAAATCTGTTGCCTAGCAATTAGACGAGAAAAACTGTCAACTAATAAAAATGCGACACCGCAGGTGGAGCATTTTTAGGTTGACAGATTTTCGAGTTCAATTGCTAAAAGGAAACAGATTTGAATTGCAACAACCCAAATTTACTCGGTTTAAATACAAACCTCGAGTGTAATTCGGCAGGACAATTTAACGAACAAGAGATTCTCCACATCAATCAATTATTGACAAATGTCACACTAGTCATATGGGAAAGGATAATGCGATAATTGGTTCGAAAAATAAGTGAAAAAACCACTAGTGCATTTTGAGTTGAATTGTCGTCATAAATCGCGGATAAAACGCATAAAGTGCTCATTGTGGAATAAAACCATACGTTGCCATATAAACGTTAAGTGCCACTTCAAAATAGTACAATTTTGGACACCGGGTTTTTTGATAAAAAATGCTATTGTTGGATTTACTCAAATTTTAATATACGTAAATACTCCGAAATTGCGTCATTGTTTGCCATCAAAGTGGTCTAAGGCGGAGGTTTTTAAAGGAAATAGGTCTCGACAGTCCATGGTTACTTGCAACAGTTTCATTTCCTCAAGTACATATAAATTATTATTGGTTGAGTACCACTGTAATTTTTGATTCAGGACCACTGTTATCGCAGTTTAATGAACTTCGATTGGTGCATAATTTTTCACGTGAAGGCTTTACGCACTTCTTTTTTTCCTTGAAACTTCACTTAAAAATTGGTAACGTTTAACAGTTGTACCCATTTCTAGTAAATTCAATGAAAGCTTAATTGCAAATTTACTATTTCTGGCGAATAACCAGATTTGGTTGAACTCAAATTGGTTTGGATCGAAATACACCTTTCTCTCATGTTGGAGGCTCTAATTTGAGTTTAAAGTAGATGGATACGTAAGTACGGTCACCTTCCTTAACCACCTTGTTATCTCGTGAGTTCATTTTAGGATTTAGGATTTAGGATTTAGGATTTTAGGATGCAATTTCCTTAGATCAGTTTAAACTATTCTGTAGGTTTTCCTCCAGTTATCCTAATTCGTAAGGTAAATACCGGAGTAGTATAGAACAACTTAAGATCTCCTGCAACGGCAAGAAAGAGAGCGAGAGAGTGAAGAGCTCACATGACGGAGCGAAACTTACATCCGAAATGAAGTTAAAGAAGTGGATGTAAGTTCCCAAGGTAGACCTGCCCTTACGTACCCAACCAACCACCCGGAAGAAGAAAAGAACAGAAGAAATGAATAAGGCAACAATAATTAAATTGTCATATTAAATGAGTGTTGTGAATCCTAACGTGGTCTTCATTTTTATGAAGTTTTCTTCTAAGAAATTGGATAACTGTACCACTTGAAAGGAAGTTAAATTGGAAGTCGTCTGAATGCTTAAAATTTCCTCGGGAATTGAATCAGTACTTTTGAACTCCCATACGTCTTTATTAAATTTCGAAATTATTTTCATTTTTCTCCAAAAATCCATTCCCAATATTAAGGTCTGTGGAATATTAGGTACCATTAAAATGTTTACCGGTTTTTTTGTTATCTTCTAGGGTAATGGGTAGTGAAAACGAACCAAGTGATTGACAGGATTCTCCATTGGTCATTTTGCTTTGAGTTGGTGTAGTATCTTCAATTTTCAAATTGAGGTGTTGTAGCATTTCCATCTTGCATATCCCAGAATTGTGCAACTAGCACCGCTATCAAGTAATGTTAAAAATGGTTTGCCTAGAAGTGTAACCTTTAAATATGGACGATTATTTCCTTGGGCTTCGGATGTGGGTTTCCCGTGCATTTGCATAGTCCTTAATGTTTCTCGAGGGTTACCACACCTGAAACAATATATTTTCTTGGGTTGCAACGTAATGAAGAAACTCCGAAAAGGGTCATCAGGACGAGAAAATATATTTCTGCGACCTGGAAACTCCATCACGACAACGCGCCACAACGAGCTACGAGTCCGCGAATTCTTGGTCAAAAAACCTTACGAGAGGTCCCAAAGATTCCTTCCAAGGCGCATACCGGTCATGGCAGAGTATTCGGGAAAAATGTGTACACGCCCAAGGACTTTGAACAATTTTAACTTAAGGGAACTTAAGGAGCAAGTTAATAAGGAGAAATTGTGGACAGATTTGGGGAAAACAGAGCTAAGTTTGGAAATCTGCACCTGAGAGGAAATTAACAAAAGTTTAAAGTGAACATGGAAATAATTTGAGAACATGAGAGGAATTTTAGAATAGAATTACTAGAAACTTGAAAGGAATTTGAAATGTACTTGAATGGAATTGGATGCGAACTTGAAATAAACTGGAAGACTTTGAAGAAATACTTCTTGTAGATTTTTTCCAAATGGTGATAATAAAGATTGACTGATTGACTGATTGATATAGGAACCGCCAGAAGGCGAGAGATGGCTCACTATTTATATTCTGTTAATGGCACCTATTGCTGCGCCACTTAACCATACTGGCTCCTACTACAAATTCTAAATTGCTCATCTACGCATAGCTCTCTCTCTCTCTTGTCTTCTTAGCGTTTGCTAAAAAGAGTGACCATTTAGATAGTGACAATTTTTAGCACTTGAATTTGAAGCAATATTTACATTGGGTTTTTTCTATTGACCTGACTTTGATTCCATTTAATGCCTTACCTACATATTCTGATATTTCGATATAGATTTTCTGCAATTAGCTGTCCTACAGCAAAAGCGGAAAGAGATTACTTTTTTTTGAGGTTAAGAGGAAAGGATCTAGGATCATATTTGTGCTAAAGATTCGTAATATTGAATCTAATAATACGAGCAGACATTTATGTCCTTGAAAATATAACTACCCGTTACGTTTTTGGCGCACGAACGTGGTGACTCGAATTAGTGAAAACTACCCTGATAGTAGATTTTTCTTTATTTTATCTTTACGACTAGCAGTGAACTTCGTAGCGAAATCCCGTTTGTTTTCGTACCCCGTTCCCTTGGGAAGAAGTCCCTTTTGGAGTTCACCTTAACGTCTTCAAAGAAACCTACATTCTAAATGTTATCACAATAGTTCTTTGTTATGTCGCTCGAGGTCGTGCAGAGGTTTCTTTAATTCCTTTGGCGCACGAACTTCTTCTCAAAGAAAGGAATTAATTTCTGTCAACCATAGCCCTCCTTCTCGACCTCTTATCGTGATCGGGTATATTCCCTTATACCTCAAGAACGGATTGTCAGAAGAAGATACTCACAAAGGGCGATTGAGACGTCTTCAAGAAATATATCCATTGGTGATGTCAAAACAAAAGCTATTTCGGCTTAAAAAATGCGCTTTATCTAGAGTTGTGCACAATTTATACTTGTTTCTTCTCATATTGTGCTGTCGACACTTCGCTACCGCATTTGCGGATATACTTTACAAGTTCCAAGGTCGTTTTCGGTATATACCAAAAATTTCTCATTACCATTGGCTTTGCATAATCATTTTTTAGGCTTCTTACTTCTGGCTCACTCCTTTCTTCCTACGTGATTTTTGCTTTAGACATCGATATTCTTGAGTATAAACCGCAGAATTTGGATTTTCTCAATATTGCGCAAGGAAAATTCATTTGAAGTCCCACCGCCATCTTATTATTTCAAGAACACTATGCGACTGAAGTTTCTACCTTACCGGCTTGGCGACCTGTGGCGTACTTACATAGAATTTGTTTACCTACACTTCGGAGTTGTTTATACCTGGAGATTTCGAGATAATTCCCATAACTGCAAGTATTTATGAAACCTTGGAGATTATTATCGTTCCGATATACCTGATATTACGTATATTGTTTTTGTCGTTACAGAATATTTGACTTTACGGATGTCCAGACCCGCTTTTGTCTACATAATTCGATTACTACAAAGATTCATTTCTGTTAGTTTGATTACATTGTATCCTTCAGATTAGCTATGTTATACCGATATTAGTACGGTTGCTTTGTAAATTAGTTTTTGAATTTACAGAGACTTTGTCCGAAGCCGATATCGACAATTTTTAGTCGCACTATTTGTTTTACTCGGAAGGATTGGTTCGCACTACCTGATCTACATTCTGAATCGGTTAGATTGTGTTGCTGTCAAATAGAAATGTAGTTATTTGTGCATCGTAATAGTTATTTCTTGAATTTAACGCCACGTTTATGCTTTTATACCCGAATTTATACGAGAAATCCGTAATCGAGTTAAACTTTTGCTTTTGCTAATGTCAAGTCATTCGAATTATTGTTTCTTTTTGAGTATAAATTTCAGTTTAATTATCCGATTGCCTCATTGGCAGACGTTAGCATTCCTTACGCAATATCTTATGTGATGCCCTATTCACAACGCCTTTTATTTGTTTGTTTTGTTGTTTTTCTGTTACAGAAAAGGCTGAATGCGTCCTTGTGGGCTCACAAGGTTGCGACCCGAAGTTCAAAGGTCATTTTTATTTTTCGTCCGCGTTTGATTATATACTGGTTTTCGATACAATCGAATTGTAATTGTTACACTTGCTAATATATTAAAAAAAATGAGCAAAATCAATTAATGTACAGGGTGTTTTTTTCGAATTCTATAAATTAGTCAAGAATACGACTTTCAATTATCATACAAATCAGCCTTTGACTTTGATTTTGGACAACGGACTGTAACGCCGTTATCAGAAACGTCGAAGCGTCACCTCAAGGTTAACACAACCGCCAAAAGTGTATCTCCTTTTAGTGCTTATGTGATGTGAATCTAATGGTTTTGTGAGTTCGTCCGTCTGCTCCTCGTCTAAGTCGAGAAGGAAAATAGACAGCGATGTCAAACCTTCGCCAATCGATGATCTATGAGTTCAAGGATCGGTGCTATTGAATATGAGCCGAATTAAAAGTCGTGTCCGAATGCGGGCGGATTTAATTAGGTTCCAGCGGTGCACAAAATTTCCCTACCGAAAATCGTATGCGATTCTTCATATTTTGTTTTATATTAAGGTAATTTAGGGGCGCAATTTTAATGCTTGCCCTAGGCGCCATTTGAGAATGCTACGCCACTAACACCCTGTAGTTCCTCATTATAAAATTATAAAAATATTATTAATAGTTTTCGAAATACAAACAAAAAACTGAAAAATGGGGTCTTTTATCCCCTTCCCTGATGCCAGCACACTTCTCACCCTCGGTGACTTTTAGTATGTTTACCTGTACACCTCCAGGGATAGCTGTACAAACTTTCAAAACTACAGGAATTATTCGGCCTTAGTACCTTAATTTACCAGGCTACATTGTGAAGAAGTAAAATAGTAAGTCTACCGCATGTCCCTTATGTTAGTTTTTAACATAACCAAAATTCGGGACAAACAATGTCACCTGGTAACAAACCAATCAGGAGGATTGAGGAAAATTGGTATCATTCAAGATCGCTTATCATGTTGTCGGCGTAGTTACAAGGGCCGACTAGAGTGCATCGATAAATTTGGAAGATATGGGTATATAAACTCCCTTGGTATCGCCATAGGTTCACTTTAGTTGTGACTGCTCAGTCTCAGAGTAATAAAGATGAATATCTTGACGTCCATAGTTCTTTCTTTTGTGAGTACTTCATTCTTGTTACCTGTAAATGTGTTTTTCAATTATAACATTTGTAGCTAATTGCCAATGTTTGCTCCGCAAATGTCGGTGGTTCTAAACGCAATCTACTTAGAGAACATCTAGGCTGGAATGATGCTGACCATGAGTACGAGACGACCGAGTCAGGGAACGAACTTAAGGAAGCCTCATTTGAGTGCCGCACTTCAGGAATGTATCCCGATCCATTCGATTGCAACAGGTACCATCATTGCGCTCGCCATGGGAACGACGGCGATTGGAACAAGACCCCTTTAGAACACTTCAGCGATACATGTAACTGTGGCTACGCGTACAACTCGAGAACAACCTTCTGCGACATCTCGATCAGGAACAACGGCACGTGCAACAATAACCCTATCACCACGTGTGAGCATCCGGGGCAAAACGGCAGGATGGAACACAATCCTTCGTTGTACTTCATCTGTCAATATCATCATCAAAATGGACAGCTGTATCCCTTCATGTATGCTTGCGAACATGGTAGAAAGTATAACGCGTACAAGTACCTTTGCGAGTAGTGTTTTACAAGTAGGAGTTGTGCTGAATTGTACTAGATAAACACTTTTTTACATTTCAGCTAACATGGAAATAAAAAATATGCAAAATTGTGCGCTTTTAGAAATCCTTGTACCATAACTGATGTAGTGCCGATAGTAGGTACTTACTCAAAAAATAACTGGCATTGCAATTTTGTTTAAAAGAAACCAATCGTGCTTGATTGTGTTGGATAGCGTAATATGTCGTAATTCTTCTTTGATTAATTAAACAAATAAACCCCTAAATTTGTGACAAATCATTTTTTAAAGATTAAGTTGCGGTTTATTCTTTTAGATTTTGTTTCTCTCCCACCCTGCTCATTAACACGTATTAGAATAAAAAAAGTGCCAAGTTCTTGACAGAACAGCTTCCTAGCTCAAAACCAAACATCGCCCGCGTGTCAAAACGTTTCCCAGGAAAGTTTACTGTTTTCCGATGTAGAACAAGAATATTCCATTTGAAAAAATTAGTTACCCCACACTTGACCCTTGAGGGACAGTTATGTGAAAATGTGCATAGCATCATTAAATGGGCTCCTCCACATGAAGAATATTTTATATAAATCATTTTTGGATATCCCTGCTAGTTTCCGTAATAATCGATGGTCTCAAAATAAATGGGACACTCTGTATATAACTTAATTGAAAGTCAAATATAAAATTACGAAACTGTAGTCGCCAAGTTCTATTATACAGGTGCAGTTAATCAATTGAAACTGATATCTTTTGTAGACAACAACTTGTATTACTGTTTTGTTTCGAATGTCTTAGTTATACTCGGAAAAAACGAAATTTACATGATATTTGATGTTTCCTGTTCAGATTGAATTGTTCTAAGATATACATGATGTTTACTTTCACCTACTAGGCAACCACCTAAAACGAACTAATGCCACATCCGAGGGCTTATGTCCGATCCTGGAACGAGACGTGGGGACGAGAGGAGGCGGCGCAACCGCCGAAACAGAGCTTATGTCCCAACCGGGAGGAATTAAACGGCATACGCGTCCACAGGCATGCGAAACTTGACCCTCCCCACAACTATTTCGGAATTCGAACTGAGTTTAATCACGATTGAATGTGTGCCATAATGGTCTAGTGGAGAATACTTGGCTTGCAACCGGGCGTTGCGGGTTCGATTCTTTGCATGAACTTTTTTATTTTTTTTTACAAAAATGCGTACCCCAATTCAGCGGAGTTGGACATTAGGCGATTACTAAGTGTAAGATTGTCTTCTCAAATTTTTTGAAAAGCCACACTATTAAAAAATGCTAGCTATACCGGACCAGAAGATACATCTGATCTAAACCAAATTAAAACACAATGTTTTTAGATTCTATCTGCAGATGTGACATACTACGAGCATTACAATATGAAAACCTCAAATTCAAAAATTCAAAAAAATCAAATATTAGATTCTTGTCCAACGTTAGGGTCTATGCGCTACCGGAAAATGTTAACCGATTTTTTCTTGTTTTGTCTATATAATGCGCGCTATTACAACTTCAAAATAAAAAAATTAGTTTTTTCGGTCCACCCTAATGAAAAACCGTTGCTAATTAAATGAGTTGCAGTAAACAGCATCCGATTAGGACATTAGGAGTCGTTTCAAAGGAAGCGTTAGCTTGTTTAAGCCCTCTAAGCTCACCCCCTTTTGAAATAATAATAATAACCTTACAGCTCTTATAAAAACCCACAAAATTGTGTTTTTAATGAACTTTGTGTCATAAATAAGTAAAAGAGATATGATATGACATATTTTTTTAAATAGGAGCATGATTATCTACATTACCGGTATATATTTCGTTTACTCCACATTAGACACTGTGATAAAATGTTAATTTTTGAGGGTTAAATCATTTTTCTAACTTAAACCACAATATGGGATGATATTTACGGATTGAAATATTCTAACAATCACTACTCAACTCATCTGAACCAAATTTTACTCACCTTAACCTTTAAGATATAGTGTTGTGTGTAACTACAGCATGCGGGAGTTGCGACGATCGGCACCTGCAGTAATTATGGGTCACCTTGTATGTACATTTCAATTTTATTTCAACGTTAAACGTGGATTTTTAGATTAAGCGCAATGCCTGTCATGTCACGCGACGTCGAAGTCGATTATGTTTGTATCCGAATTTTTTTAATCTTGTTTATGTAATTGTAAATCTAAAGTGCCTGTTAAAAAGATGAATGTTTCTCTGCGGTTGTTTCGATAAGAATTGTTATCGCTGCGTACGCGAATTAAATTTCGAGATAAAGACGTGTTACCGCCGGTTAGAAAACACAGATGCGGTTTGATTTTTCGAAGACGCACAGTATTTTGTCAACGAAGTAGAGGTGGAAGTTGAGGATGGAAATAATTGTTAAATAGAAGAGACAGACGTTAAAGAAGACTTGCCTTTTGCCTGTCCGTAAATCTTCTTTGGTGCTCGTGTAGCTCTTTGCAGTGCGTTTAGCCGTATATTGTAGCTGTTTATTTTATGGCGTTTTGGTAAGGACAGCCAGTCGTGATGTCCTCGAAGAATTCTCCCAGAATGTTCAGCAATTCTGTTCCAGCTTTTCGTAATAGATTAGAACATTTTGGACACTCTTGCGATGAAAACCAATTAATTGCTAATTTCGTTTTTATCTTCGTTTATTTATTTATTGTTATTGATGGCATTACTTAATAAAGCGAGCTTTTACTTTTTTTTTAAGTTTCTTGTACAAGGCTACTAACATGTGACGTCATCGAAACGATAAAAAAACCTCTTTCAAATGAGCCTAATCAAAGGGTACATATTGCTATTTAAAAAAATTCAATTGTTTTATGTTATTCATTTGTTTTCTGAAATAAAAACAACTGAATGCTACCTTTCATAATAGAAAAGTTATGTGTTGTATATAGTCGTTATTTACCGAGATATACAGTGATATTCATGTAGAAGTAGACATAGGGATTTTCTGTAGGAATTTCCTATGTATACTTTTAAATGATAAAAAGTCTTCTGAAGGACGCCTAACTTTATGCCACCAAAATAACTATCTACAACAAATGAA
Source organism: Photinus pyralis (assembly GCF_008802855.1). Classification (NCBI taxonomy): domain Eukaryota; kingdom Metazoa; phylum Arthropoda; class Insecta; order Coleoptera; family Lampyridae; genus Photinus; species Photinus pyralis. The sequence goes on along the minus strand of NW_022170819.1, from coordinate 32,552,818 downwards.
GATTTGCCTGTCATATTAATTAATTTGAGTATTATCGCTTTGACTTCCCTATTCTAATTTCGGTTCGTGTGCGATGTATTCAACTAAAGAAAAAGTTGACATTTTCAATTGGTATAGTACCGACAACAGTTAAAGAAACTTAAGAGATTTATTTTCTGTGAAGTCAAAGCAACAATATTCAAATTAATAATTAAATATGGCACTGTAATGGTCCTAGGGGTCTATCAAGCCGACACTGAAAACGTTGACTCGACTGATGGACGTTTCGCGGCACTTTTGAATTTGGATGGCAGTTGGCTCGATATGGGTGGCACGAATGAACTCCTACGTTGTGTAATTGGTTCTTGTATGTGTTGGGACGTGAGACATAATTGGGAAGAGAATTAAATAAAAGACAGAACTTTTGTGCGTAAGAAATGACAAAAACGAATAAATATATTACGCACACAACAAGCCCATACCAGGGAAACCTTCTACGGGACAAAAACCCCGAGATAGGCCACACAAATACGTGAAATAAATCACCTACCGCAATAAAATGCAAGAGAAAGTACACATAAATAAAACATCTCAAATTGTATGAAAAAATCAGATAATCGAATCAAATACAATTAAACAAGTTCATAAAAACAAAATACATAAGACAATATATATGCAATACAAAAATACATCAAAATACCTGTACAATCAATTGAGATAACAACTCGTAAAATAATAAATGACATGTACATGGGAAACATCAACATGGTGTGGCTCTATTCCAGCCTTCATTAACATAATTTTATTTGACATGAAAAGTACATGTGAGAATACCAATAGTATTCATGTGAAAATCGATTATCGCTCAAGCAGAACATATTTTAAATAGAGGAAATGTTAATGAGAGGGCCCTTAAATATCTCGCATTGCTAAGGTGCTAAGAACTGCAATCCGCACGAGACGAGTAGGCAACAGATACAACGAAAGATCTAACTGTATTAAGGTACGTTTCCTATGAAGTTATGTCTGTAAATAATTCATCCAATACTTCTCCATCCGATTTTCCCATGCCTGATCCACGCAACCTCTCTGTGACTGGTTCATCTTGTTCTCCTGTGGTTAATCACTTGCCTCTTCCGTGGCTGGACCTACTCATTTAATTATAATGAGATCATTATATGTCTAAAACTCGTCCAAAAGTGGGTGTTCCGTCATTTTTTACATAATCAGTAAACTTCTATACCCCCATTTAGATTGTACTGTTTGCTGGTTCTCTATTTTAGAACTGCTTTCCTTTAAATATTGAAATATACAGTACGTAAATTTTAACTCTGAACATCCAAAATTCCTACGTTCAATTTTTAAGTATACAAGTCAATGCATTAATATGCCTGACAGTTATGCAACCCACCTTACACAAATTTGACTAAAAAAACTTGGCAGTTATTTTAGATACGTATTCGGCGAATTTACTTAGCAGATACGACTTATTAACTGTGACACTGTCTTTAAAGTGGTTTTATCATATTTTTTCAGTTCATTTGCGGTGAATTATCGAATTCAATACCGGCTTGTGTCAAATTTCAAATTCTCCCGAACAGTGATGTAATTGAAGTTTCTTCTACGTACGCCAATATATTTAACTTCATTCATTAACAATACAACCATCAACATGAAATTTTTTAATGATGAATTGAGCCAATTGACGCCATTTTGCATATCTGGATATTTAGGTGCAAAAATAAATCCTGTGAGTATTGAAATATATCTGTAACACGTCCTTTTCTTCTTCTTTTGTATACATTTTATTGAGAATATACGTCGTTTAGTATAAAAACAGGCGCCTACTGCAAAATTTGTCTTTTTCTTCGCATGAGCTAGATAGAGATGAAAATATCATAGCATAATTTGTGTACAACTCACAGGCGACCAGTTTTACTTAGGTGGCTGACTGTTTTTGTACTAGATGTTACATTGGTTGTATATTTCAAGGGGTATTTGACTTGTATATTTAAGAATTGAACATAGGAAATTTGTACTCGTATGTTCGGTGTTAAAATGTACGCACTGTGCATAGCCCTTGAAATGTAAAATATTCTTAAGTGTAGTAACACATAAAACATAGGTGAAAAGTTCTTAAAAGACATCAAAGATTCTTCATACGATTTAAGAGACTTTTTCTGAAAAGCCTTGGAATTCTTATAGGTGCATTTTTACAAATTAAAATCATTAGAATACATGCATTTTAGTGGTGGTTATAAATTGTAATAACACGTCCAAACGTCCCTACTTGGTAAAGAAAAATGTGTCTGATGTGACTTCTAATTCTGCTTGTAAAGCAATTACAGATGTATCAGTAAATTTTCTAGTAAGAAAACTGCACCCTGTTCTTGGAGTTTGTTCCGCCTGAAAGTAGGCAATTCATATTGCACATTTCAGTGAAAACAATTTTCAATTTTGCCATCCATATATCGCACAATTGAACGAACACGCAATTACCAATTGCAATATCACGGTCGTGCAATATCCTTCCGTATTCGTAAATCTAGTAAAACGGAATAAATGTAAGTATTATTTTCAATTTTCCTACGTTATAAGGAAACAAGGAAACTCCCTACGGCGAACGTAACGAGCAGGTATATGTTTTCTCATTTGAAATGCATTGACAAGCTAATACGGTTTGAGAATTCTAAATTTATTTTTCGTGTATCGAACATATTGGTATGTATGTGATTGTGATTGTGAGAAAATCTATTCCGGAATAGGTATGTTATTTCTGTAACTTTCGTATTTGGGATTGATATAGAATTTATAAAGGAAATCTTATAGGCTTCTGTGTACCTACTTCTTTTTGTGTTTACTCGCGTATTTTTTAGGTCTTTTCATTTCTTCAAAAGTAATTCCTAAATTGTGATTGGTTTGATAATTATGATTGCTTCGCACTAACGGAGGTGGGGGCGTTTGACTGGGACGGTGCCTTTTCTACATAGAACTTTTCCGTACATATGACGGTAAAGTTAATGATTTGACTAAATCTTTCGATCTTGTTTAAATTGGTTCCCAATCTAAGGAAGAGGAAACATAATACACTCGAAATTTGTGAATATTGGTCGTTCAGAATCGAGTCGTTCTCGTTACCACTACGATATCGTTTGTTAACGACAATATACCTACAGAATAGACCCCTTAATCATGTATCGATCCTACTAAGTTTCCACTATAACAATGCGTACTGATCGCCGATTAATTCATTCATTAATTAACTGAAAGTTCATAACCTCTAGGGAAATTGAATTCTTGATATTGCGCGCAGCTTGGTTTCTCTGTCTCACTTTAAAATTTTCGACCCCGGTAATAAACAGCCACAGGATGACGTCATTTCAAGCACTATTATTAACACATTTATTTGGTACTTATTACCGATAAGCACCTATGATTTAATTCGTACTTGTAACTTATTAACCTTCTATATTGGCCCTAAAACGAAACCGGCTTCTAATTGCGTACTTGTTTTGCTCAAAGTTAAAAATTAGTGGTTAAACGACCCAACATAATTAATTGATAATTCCGCCGTTTGTTTTTTGATCTTGTCAGATTTAATTTGATTTTCCTAAATTTTTTTCGATTATTTTCTGGCGAATGGTTTCTGAGTATAAACTTGTGTTAAATGCTTGTGAAAGTTTAAGTCGCCGATACGTTGTGGGACGCTCCAAAATTAACCAGAATTACGCGACGATCCTGCTGATGCGAGATCAGCATTTGCTGTATGGCATGGGTTCTGCTGATGCGGAGTCATTTTCAATCAACGTGGGTTTGATAAAGATTGTCAATGTGGGGTTCTAGGGGTTTTATTGGTTGAGAAGGGGTTAGTTGATTGGTAGAACATGATCAATGGGCATAGTTTTAAAAAATTACGCTGGTGGAAACTTACTGTTGGTAAAAAATCGTGGGGTAATTCAGATTAATCCGAGGGAAAATGCGCGTTAAGCCACGAGATTGTTCACGTTGAGCGGTCCAAAAAGATAAGTCGATAAGTTAGTGCGGGATTCGTGAGAGATCCGAGCGCGATAGAAATTGGATTGATCTCCAATTAAGGAACAAAAATGCGTGAATCTGAGTTTGTTGACTTCCAATTCACATTCACATCGCACAAAGACACAACTGTGGAAAAAAATTAAGGGGTTGTTCGCAGTGAAATTATAGTATTGTTAATGACATGGTAAACATTGACAAAAGGACAGTTTCACAAATTTTAATGGAGGAGGGGCATAAGATTTTCACATAACGGTATCAAATATGTGATTCTGCATTAAGAACAATGATTAAAACTCACAAAAATATAAAATGCTGCATACAAAACACAAATACGATATAAAGAGATGCAAAGATTACAACCTGCATTAAATAACACAAAATAACTACGCTTTCATGGCCATTAAAGACAAGATGCCAAACGTACTCAACATTCGTGCTTTCTAGATGGCGCAGGCAGATTTTCTCCTCCTAGAAATTGCGTGGTTGCCAACGCTCAAAAATGTCTGCATCGTCGTAGGTTGTAAATACAAGGTGGAGCTTTTCAACCTAGTTAGACAAAGCAAGTTTTAGTTTCGTTTGCAAGTATATTTCATTAATTAGATTAGATTAAATTATGATGGTTTTGTAAGAAAATGATAATCACTCTCATTATTAAAATGAAGGGGATGTAAATTAGTTTGTAAGATGTGAAATTTAATGTGATTAATTTGTAATTTGACTCCTGTAGGAATCTGGAATTAATCTAAATTTCATCAGGAGAGGGCGGTAGTTTCGGAGACGTCATGTTTGTTGACATTTCCCACCAGTACAAGTACCATCACCATTTCAGTCCCACTTCCTTCCGAACACTATATAAAAAGGAACCGAAGCAGAAAGGGGGTCTTAGAATCTTTGCCCTGATTCTAAGTACCACAGTCCTGTTCCGGTTTTGATACTGGATGCTAACAAGGTTAAGTTACAGAGAAAAAGATCGACATGAGATAGATCAAACTACAAGGCAGATCAAAGACCCGTTCTGTCAACGTTTCCAGTTGGGTCGCATTCAGACATACAATTTAGTTTCTGTATAAGTGTAAATATTTAGTTAATTTGTGTACATATATTTCTAATCATTATATTACTTATATTCTACCAAGCTTTAGTTAATTAAGTAGTGACCTGGATCCCCGATATAGAGCTACCCAGAACAGCTCCCTGTGTTCCTGAACGTAGGCAACCAACATACACGAACAGAAAGTGGTGCAGAAGAGAGGTTTTCGAAGTCCTTAGGTTACGAAGAGGTAAAGGGTAGCCTGTAACCGCTAGGACCAGTACAAGTTTTAAAAAAAGGAAAAGTACCCTTAACTAAAGAGTACCGATAATTGCTTTTTTAAATTTAACATTTAATTTTACTGTTACGGTGGACATAATTAAATATGAATAATAATAGGTATCTAATTACCAAATTAAATATTCGCCAGTTACACGAGGAAACCAAGGCTCAGTCGATACACCGGAACACTCCTTAGCTCAGGATGAAAAAATCTGAGTCAAAGTTCAAGGAGATGATGAATGTTCACGGTGTGATGCAGAGTGACTGGGTTCCGGAGGGTCAGAAGAAGAGAAACTCCATGCAAGAAAGTTCGGAAAAAGACACCAAGTTGGTTTCTCCATCAAGACAATACACTTTGTCATACAGTAAAGCAATATCTTCCGTACTCTCCCGATTTGGCCCCGCGTGACATCTACCATACCTAAACATTCAATCAGCGTCGAAGGGCCCATGATTTGAAACTCTGGAGGCAGTTAAACAAACATCGGCGGAGCTACTCCACAGCTGGGCAGAGAATGGCTTGTAGTACCACTACCGACAATGGAAAACTCGAGCAAAGATGTCTAGGGATAGGAAAGGGGTAACTTTCATGTTCCACAATTTTTACAATGGAACCGTTCTGTAGCGTCAGTTCTGTTATTTAAATTGGTAAGAACTCCAAATTTTTATTAATTTCATTTAAATGTGTAGTTCTACGTAATGGTTTTGTGTACATCATTCGATCGCACTCATTTTAACTTAAATTTGAGGACTTATCTACATTCTCCTGCTGCAACATTGAACTTTGTTCCAAATTGGCAAGCAAATTGATAAGGATACAAGGTTTCTGTTAATTTACCGTCTATCACTGCCTTTAAGCACATATAATGCAATCCCGGATTGTTTCCAACTATTCCTTTGTCTAATTCTTTTTTACAAAATGGAATCGGCATGGCGCTGCACTTGTTATTGACCAACTTGGTACTACAGAACGTTGTAATCGGATTATAACCATAACTCTGTTCTCCATCCTTATTGCATTTAGCAGCTCTGTGCTCCAATGGTTCTCCCACAGTCTTTGGCGGTAAGCAGAAGTGATACGATTCGCATTCGTAAGGATCGGGAAAGATTCCAGTGGAAGAACAACCAAACGGAGGTACTTCGGTGGGAATACACACGGTACCCGTCACACATTTTCCCTTGTCGCAGAACGTTCCAGTCGAACACGTTCCTATCGGATGTATTTTGCAGTTAGTACCAGGACTCTCACAGACGCATCTGCCTATCTCCGAGCAGGATTTGCATGTCAATCCAAGTGGAAGAGTAGTCGACTTGCAAATTTCATTATCATCTCTCTGTGGTGCTTGCCGATAATCAGCATAAGAATTGACAACGTTGACCGTGATAATACAGTGAAGTACCTGAAAAATTAAAGTAATTACATACCATAAAACGCATTTCATTTGGATGGGTTGATAGGCGTGCCCTATTTTTCGTTTGGCACAATCAACAATATCCGCGTACCGTACTTACAGTAAGCTTAAGAACTGTGATAAAAGATGGTTGCTTCATTTTTTCAGTACCTACGTTACGGACAAAGATTGAAGTATTTTTATGAAACCAATACTCTTTATATCAAAATGGTACTGGGTACGTCATCTGAGGTAGTGTCGATAAGATTAGTAGAACAAAGCATTTGAGATTCTCAGATGACCTAATGATAAGTGACATATTGCAAAACGTGTTTTATTGTGGCGTCCCATCCAGATACCTTCCTCACTCATGGTCTGGCGAAAATTTTAATACAACTTTTGAAAGTCACGTGTGAACTGAAACCATTAAATTTAGAAGCGCTTCTGAGATGTAATCTGAGAATTCGAGTACACTTTAAAACTAAAGTCTAAATATGCTTTGCTTTGTGGAGGGACAATAAGTAGCCAATACGTGCATGACGTAAGTATTGCGCCGTAAATGACTTGGGGTTGGGACCAGCGCGGCGAGAGCTATAGTGTAGGTAGTAGATATTGCTTTCCATTGGCTAAGCGTTTCTGAATATGCGACGTAAGATAACGTGGGTAGAGTAGAAATAGCTATTTATTTCATAAGGATATTACCGTTGCCATAATTAACGAGGATGTAGCAACATCCGAGTTTATTATGGCGGGTAATATCCAAATGAAATACACAGCTTTATCGAAACATACTAGATAAATTGTATCCCTCGTTACGACAAAACAAATTCCGCTATTACTTTCTCCTTGGTTACGACAAAACAAACTTAAATTTTTCTCATGATGGATAACGTCGAAATCGTTCCCCAAGATATTTTATTAGAAGCGGAAGAGGTTTCTTTAAATCTATTGCCAATTCAATCCCGAGAATTATACGAAAAAGAGTATCGTGTCGTGAGTTCTGTACCTGGCGTGAGGCGCGTGGAGCAAAAGGAGCTTCAGAACCTATTTTGCTTGCGTACTTTAAGACCAAGGTGAGTACTTAATTTGGAAAATTGGAACTTTCCTTCATAACGCAGTTAACTTTAATTTTAGCAACTGTGAGGTAACCATAAATGTAAATAAAGTAACAAATTAAGAATACAGTATTAATTGGTTTTCACTTACTGTTCAGCGTTTCAAATATAGATAGAAGTGTCCAGTAGCCAATCTGTAGATATAAACGGTCATGCTAATAAATAAAAACGTGCTTTTAAGTGTCAATATACAAGTTGATAAGTACCTGAACCCAATAGCTTAGCCGCTCTCTTCCATACAGGTTACGTTAATATTAGAACTCTTGTATTATGGTAACTATGATATTATGAAGGGAAACTATGCTATTATGAGAATTTGTTATTTTGGGGTACTTTTCACGCAAGTTCACTAATAAATTAAGTACGCAATAAATGTCATGTTTCGATAAAGCACTAAATCGTCTGGTACAGGTATACAAAAGTTCCCTGCATATAAAAGATGTTAAAAAGAGGAGTGTGTACATGAACATTTTAAATAAAAAGGCGACTTCCCATCCCATTTGAAAATGTGTCATTTTATTTGTTTACCTGAAACCGTCAAGAAAATCTAAATTTCAGGGCTATTTTGACATTAGAAAGTTGATCTTTACCTACTAGTACTGTAATATTTTTGCCTGACTCCCATTACAGTCCTAGTACATGCAAAATAAAAATTAGATCGTTCAATCAACGATTGGATACTTATAATTCAGACTATGTGGATATTTTTAAATATTAATGTACCTACGCAGCAAAGGATGATGGTTTTTTAATTACTAACAATTAATGGAATATGTGTGGAAGTAATTATTCGTTTAGTTTTACGCCGGTCATTAAAAGGTTTGTACGCCTTTTCGTACCTCTTTCTTGACTTTGTGGGGAGCGAATATTGCACTACGGCGGCCGCAGCTCGGCTACATTATAACAACGTCTCGCGTAGGTACTCTTCTTCACTGATACCTGCTTTTGTACCTGGTTATAAAGACTGTATAGTTGAAAAGTACACAGCATAAACTGCAAACTGCATTAAAAATGACACTGATTATTTTAATTAATTTGAAATCTCTATGGAAACAATTAAATAAAGTGATTTTAGCATGCGTGATTAGGTATCAAAATTTCACACATATGAATAATTTAATTTGGAAAAGTTACCTACATGTTGCGGTTTCAGGTAAAATTTTATAAATATGTCCTCCGCGTCATGTAAACGACCACTTTCATGACTTATTATGTAAATAACTATTATTTGAATGACGGCACTTAAGTGTGGAACACAAATGATTCAAATGTTCGCCACGGTTTCGGACGCATATCTCGTTCCGTTTGTTTACATTTTAAATGACCGTTTGCACCGACAAATTTAAGTGGAGCTTAGCTTAAGCGTAGCTTAAAATTCATGGCAATCTCAATAATCGTTGCCATTGATTTTAAGCTACGCTTAAGCTAAGCTCCACTTAAATTTGTCGGCGCAAACGGCCATTAGGCGCATAAATGGAATTAAGTGACGCGATGCCTTTAATTCTTGAATACTTTAGACTACCGAAAGTCCAATGAGGTCAATTCGCACGATCTTCGGGGCCATTTAAAATTTGAAAAAATATGTTACATTTGACGAAGGTCAATGAAAAATTTTATTTTTCCGGTAAAGTACCTACCTAAGATCAATTAAGTATGTGACAATGGTCTTAGCCTATGCCGACGCGGTTTAGTTTCTCTCAAAAAAATGTAAAACTGTCAAATTTGAATGAAAAAAGAATATAACAGCGAAATCGATAAAATTAAGTGAATAACATTTTACATAAAAAATAAGTACTTTTCAACTACCTACTTCAAGTAAATGTAAGGTGCACCATTTAAAAAAAATGCTGATCAAAAATATTTTAATTTAATATGTGGAAATTACCGATTCGTTTGATGTATGTACTGACTTGTTGTTTGTAACTAACAATTTTCTCCGCGAATGAAACAGTCACGGGGGTGGTAAAAACTGTAACCATTTGAAGTACGACACCTAATTCCGTGATTATCTTCGACATCCAACTGTAGGCTCGAAACCCCGAAACCAGGGGCGGGCTACTCATCTTGCAGGAGCAGGATACCGCTAATCAAAGTTTTTCAGTTTAGAATCTATGTGCGATAAATGAGTGGCGATTCAGTAATTTCCACATATCTTGTTTTTAGTTAAATTTGCTTACAAGGTAATTTTCCATCTTGCTTATTGCACCAAAGATGAGTCACATCCTGTATTCTTAACCCTTTGTCAGAATTTAGGTACCTGCTCCTACCTCACCCATTGTTCCCACAAACTTGCTTTTAACCTTGAGTGTAACCAACATTGTGTATATGCATTTACTATCTTTGTTAACTACTGCTTAAACTTTTACAAAATATTTTGTTAATTAACTTTTGGACTGTATTAATCAAACCGTTTTTCAACGTCGTACTCTTTTTACCCTTAGCAGTTACTTTTGCGAGAGTACGACACCTTTTGGCTTTGCTTGCTTTGTTTATATTAATGTACCTACATCAACTAAATTTCCGGGCTTTCACAATCTTAATAATTACGACCATTATTAAACAAACTTTTCACAATTTCACAATTTGTTTTATTCAACGTTCCTTCCCTACTGTGCTTAAGGTCATAGCGTTGTTTACAACTAACGTAAGGGGGCCCTGCCTTAGATTTTGTATCACGGGCCACTTTTCAAATTTAAGCGGGATTTTGTTTATTTTTCGAGGGAATAGTTATTCGGATGGTCATTTTTAAACGTTGCCGAGTTGACTTTATTTCCGTGTTCTTTTAGTGTTTAGTTAAGTACACTACAAGGTAGATATAAAAAAGTAAAATAAAAAGATAGAATGATGAGAGAAGAAGAACAAAATTAGAAGAAAACGAGGAGAGAGTAGGTACACGTGTCCATATCTGACATCGTAATTCACTTGTAAAATATCAATGCTCGAAGCGTATTCAATGAAGCAACCGACCAACACGTTAGAATCAGAGAAAAACACCAAAAGAACTATTACAGGTATAATAGCCAATACAAAAATCCCTTTTGAGGTAGAAATATGTCAAGGTCTACGGTCACAGGAAAATTTCTGTTTACGCCGCAATCGTTGGTATGCTGAATATTCGGTGAAGACGGATGTATGAAACATTTAATCTTTATATAGGTACTTAGACAATTTCCATATACCAACCAATGCGATCCATGTTCCAGGGATTCAATCTAGTGAAATCTATGGAGGTCAATGCAACGTCGGGTGAAGATAAAAAAATTAGAAAGTACTGGAAATAATACTTGTCTTGTATTTAGAGGAACTATATCATAGAATTTGTTTAAGATTTCAATTTATTATACCAAATTAATCACGTCAACTTTTAACAAAAGGAACCCCTACATAATTCTATTAACGAAAATTAAAAAGTAAAGAGTTTTAATTATAAGATAATAAGCACTTTTTTTCCTGTTTGTTGTAGTAGTACATAAGTGGCATTTCAGATAAAAATAATTATAATCTAATCTTCTGGCAGCCATGAGCCACTAAAATTAATTGAATCCTGTTCTGTTTTAAAAAATACTATCACTGTCATTTTTTTTTCTATTTTCGGATAAGTACATTCGCTGGGTTCCATGTTGAATAATTATTTGCCATTATCTGACTTATCACAATAAATTATTAATAGGGTTAAGTGGTAGAACAGATTGTAGTTTGCACTACACATCTGAAGTTCGCCCTTTTGAAATAACGTAATAAATTTAGTTTAATATTCACTAGAATTATGTATTGTTTCTTTTGTACGATATCCAATAAATGACTATTATTATTATTATCGGTGTTTCTTGTGAGAACTCAGGTCTAGCCTGGTTAACTAATCGCACGGATTAAAATCAAGTAACGATTAGTGTCTGTGTCTGGTGAAGTTATGTAGGGTCATTAAAAAAAAAAAAAAAAAAATCACACGTACATTGGACATCTAGGGATAATGTAATTCGTACTTACCAACATACCTATTGATGGGCACAATAGCCAACGCTATCAGGAAAAAGGAAAACAAAACAAAAAAAATCATTATAATAATTCCTGTAATTTTATTAAATGGAGTTTATTGTGTAAGTGTTTCTTTGGCTTTGCGTTTGGGTTGAATTCGAGTGGGTTGTGATAACGTGGTGTGCTTCTGTGAAGAAGGAGTTTTGTGTTTTTTAATTGTATTTATGGTGTTTCTTTGTTCCTGAGGTCGTATTTGTGAGGTTGCTTGGGTTTTTTGTGGAGATATTGCAGTATTTTGTGAGCCTGTGGTGCTGTTAAGGTTTTTGCGTTTCGGTTGTATACGAGTGGGTTGTTTCTGAGAAGAAGGAGTATTGTGTTTTTTAACTGTGCTAGGGCGTGTAACTTTATTGGATGGACCTGTCTTTGTAGTAAATGTTGCGTTACTTGTGTTTATGGTGTTTCTTTGTTCTTGAGGTTGTATTTGTGAGGTTGCTTGGGTTATTGATGGAGATATTACAGTATTTTGTGAGCTAGTAGTGCTGTATAGGTTTCTGCGTTTGGGTTGAATACGAGTGGGTTGTGATAACGTGGTGTGCTTCGGTGAAGAAGGAGTTATGTGTTTTTTAATTGTGCTAGGGCGTGTAACTTTATTGGGTGGACATGTCTTTGTAGTGCATATTGCGTTACTTGTATTTATGATGTTTCTTTGTTCTTGAGGTTGTATTTGTGAAGTTGCTTGGGTTTTAGGTGGAGATATTTTAGTATGTTGTGAGCCTGTAGTTCTGTTAAGGTTTTTGCGTTTCGGTTGAATACGAGTGGGTTGTGAAAATGTGGTGTGTTTCTGTGAAGAAGGAGTTATGTGTTTTTTAAATGTGCTAGGGCGTGTAATTTTATTGGGTGGACCTGTCTTTGTAGTGCATGTTGCGTTAGTTGTATTTATGGTGTTTCTTTGTTCTTGAGGTTGTATTTGAGAGGTTGCATGGGTTTTTGCTGGAGATATTTTAGTATGTTGTGAGCCTGTAGTTCTGTTAAGGTTTTTGCGTTTCGGTTGAATACGAGTGGGTTGTGAAAATGTGGTGTGTTTCTGTGAAGAAGGAGTTATGTGTTTTTTAACTGTGCTAGGGCGTGTAATTTTATTGGATGGACCTGTCTTTGTAGTGCATGTTGCGTTACTTGTATTTATGGTGTTTCTTTGTTCTTGAAGTTGTATTTCTGTTGTTGCATGGGTTATTGGTGGAGACATTACAGTATTTTGTGAGCCTGTGTTAAGGTTGTTGCGTTTGGGTTGAGTACGAGTGGGTTGTGTTTGTGATAACGTGGTGTGTTTCTGAGAAGAAAGAGTATTGTGTTTTTCAGCTGTGCTAGGTCGTGTGGGTGAGGGCGTCTTTGTAGTGCGTGTTGCGTTACTTGTATTTATTGCGTTTGTTTGTTCAGGAAGTTGTGTTTGTGTGGTTGGTTGAGTTAAGTTTGGAAATATTACAGTATGTTGTGTGTCATGTTGTGAGTCTAAAGTGCTGTTTAGGCTTTTGCGTTTGGGTTGAATACTAATGGGTTGTGATAATGTGGTTTGCTTCAGAGGTGAATCTCTGATTGTAGTATATGTTGTATCATTTGTTGTACTTGTTTGTTCGGTAAGTTGTATTTGTGTGTTTGTTTGGGTTAGAGGTGGAGATATTACAGTATGTTGTGTACCGTGTTGTGAGCGAGTACTGTTGTTTACATGTATACGTTGTGGATCATTTCTGTATGTAGTATCTTGTGTTATGTTTAGAAATTTACGAACAATATGGCATGTGTTGATAATGACTGCTTTTTGTAAATGTTTGTATGTGTTTTTGTCTAAACCTAATAGTTGTAAATTGTGGTGTATTGTCTTTGGTATAACTCCAGTAGCACTATAAGAATAATGGGAACTATAACAGTAGTAGATTTCATTCTCCATTGCGTCTTAAGCTCGATAGCTATATCGGTGTATTTGCGGTGTTTTTCTGCATGTGTTTTAGTTAAGTTGTTAGTGTTGGGTATGGCAATGTCTATAATACAAATGGATTTTTGCGTTTTATCTATAAGTGTAATATCTGGTCTATTATTGTGGATAGTTTTGTCTGTGAGTAGTGTCCTGTCCCAATATAATTTGTGTGTGTTGTTTTCAAGTATGATCTGTGGCGTGTATTTGTAGTATGGTGTCTTATCTGTTATGAGATTGTGTTTAAGTGCTAATTTTTGATGTATGATTTTAGCTACCTGATCGTGTCGATGTTTGTATTCAGTTTGTGCAAGTCGTGTACATGCCGATATTATATGTTGGATTGTTTCTGATGTTTGTGAACAGAGTCGACAAGAATCGGTTGTCACTGTTTTGTCTTTATGTATGTGTTTTTTATAGTTGCGTGTATTAATGACCTGGTCTTGTATTGCTAACATGAAACCCTCCGTTTCCGGGAAGATATCACATTCAGACAACCAAGTGTGCGTTGCTATAGAATCAACACAATCCTGACTAACCTCTTGTGGAAATCGTCCATGCAACGGCTTTTGGTTCCATGTCTGTATGTTATTTGTGATGTATGTAAGTTTGGATGGAGGTGGGAGTATATTAGTTTCGTGTAGGTTAAGTGGCGTGTAAGATTTGTCTGCATATGTTACTGTTTTGTGTAGGACTGAAGTATCTGTTTTGTTATAAAAGTATTGTCGCAAATTGTGTATTTGTGTTTGGTGCAATAGTTTTATATCTGTAAGTCCTCTACCTCCTTCCGAACGAGGAAGGTAAAGTCGTATAGTGGAGGAGTGAGGGTGATGTATATGGTGTTTTGTTAATAGTGTACGTGTGTTTCTCTGTATTTGTTCTAAATCTGTATTTGTCCAACGTATAATCCCAAAAGAGTATGTAAGCACTGGTGTGGCATAAGTGTTAATAGCTTTGATTGTATTTCTACCGTGTAATTTTGTTTTAAGTATACTGCGTACTCTTTGTAGGTATTGTGTAATAAGTGTTTGTTTTATACCCGTATGTTTAATGTGTGTGTTTTGCTGAAAACCAAGATACTTGTAAGTTTCATTCTCGTCCATGGAATTTATTAAATTACCCTGTTCTAGCTCATAATCTAAAAGTTGTTTTTTACCAGCTGTGATGTGTTGTGTTTTACATTTATCGATTCCAAAGTCCATTTGTATGTCACGTGAGAATGTTTCGGTAATGTGTAGAAGGTGATTAAGTTTTATGCTTGTGGAAGAGTATAATTTAAGATCGTCCATGTAAAACAGGTGTGTAATGTTGTGATGTATTTCGTGGTTGTGTTTAATATTGTACCCAAAGTTAGTAGTGTTTAACAAATATGAAAGTGGATTAAGAGCAAGACAAAACCAGAGCGGACTTAAAGAATCGCCTTGAAAAATTCCTCTTTTAATTTGTATTGGGTCGGTAATAAGTTTTGTGTCGTTTAGTGTAAGTGTTAACGTAGTATTCCAACATGACATTATGTAATTGAGGAATTGTGTAATATTGTTGCTGACCTTGTATATTGAGAGTACTTGTTGTAACCAAGAGTGTGGTACTGAATCGAACGCTTTTTTGTAATCAATGTATGCAGTGTGTATGTTTCGTTTGTTATGTCTGGATTGTTCAAGTATAACAGAGTCTATAATGAGTTGCTCTTTACAGCCTCTGGAATACTTGGTACACCCTTTTTGTTCTTCGTATAGAATGTTGTTATCAGTACAGTGTTGGTATATTTTGTTTGTAATGCATGATGTAAGGATTTTGTATATTGTAGGAAGGCATGTAATTGGTCTATATTTAGATGGGTCTTGTGTATTGTTGTCTTTTGGGAGCATATAAGTGATACCTTGTGTAAAGAATGCAGGAGTGCGATCTGGTGAATTAAGAAGTTCAGTAAATTGTTGTGCAAGGTAAGAGTGAGTGTAGGTAAAAGATTTCCACCAAAAGTTGTGAATGTTATCAATGCCTGGACTTTTCCAGTTATGTAAGTGATTAATAGTTTGAATGATGTCTGTTGTAGTGATATTTGTGTTATTCATAGGGGTAATGTATTCAGTGCGTGTGGTTTCTGTGGTAATCCACGGGGCGTGTGGATTGTGTTTAATGTCTTTGGTCCATAAGTCAGACCAGTATTGCTGGAGTGAGTGTAGAGATGGTGGAATGAGTTTTTCATTAGTGCTGTTTTGTGTTAGTGATCTGTAAAATAGTTTTTCGTTATGTTTAAATTGTGTGTTATGGCGCTTTCTATCTGCAGTTTCCCTATAGCGTTT
The DNA here is from genome assembly GCF_008802855.1 of Photinus pyralis. Taxonomy (NCBI): domain Eukaryota; kingdom Metazoa; phylum Arthropoda; class Insecta; order Coleoptera; family Lampyridae; genus Photinus; species Photinus pyralis. The sequence continues at coordinate 32,536,742 of NW_022170819.1, read as the reverse complement.
TAGACGGTTTGTGTATATTGATAGTTTTTGTGTCAGTGTATCTCTATGTTCGTTATAGTTTGTATTTTGTTCTCGTGTGGTGTGATTGTTTAGTTTTGTAGTTATGTGTTGTACTTGTCGTGTTAGTTTTGAAGAACGAGTTCCTTGTATGTATTGTGTAATCCGACCTAAGTCACGTCTGATGTCATCGATGCGAGTTATCAGGCGTTTTTCCCAGGCCGGGGGTGAGCGTTTTTTTGTTGTGTGCTGTTGTTTGTTTATTGTTATTCTTGCACCGTTACATCTAGAAACTGCAACCGCACCGCAATACACAACAAAGTGTAGTTGATGTAAGCTTGTGTTATCGTTAATGTAATTTGGTAAAATGTGGTCATTTAATGTTTGTGAAAGTGTGCGTAATTTTGTAGTGTGACTTTGTTTAGGTATTCGTGGTCTTTGTGTTGGGTCAGTGTTTGAGAATTCTAACAATGCATTGTCAAATTCTTTTTGAAGGGATGTGAGTGTTTGGTTCGTGTGATTATTTGTATCTATCGATGGCTGCAGTGTCGCAAATGTCTGTATTTCACAGTTGTTTAGAACTGACGTATTATCTTGTACGGTGAGTGTGTTGTTTGTGTTGAGTAGTGCTTCAATTTCGTGCCTGATTTGTTCCTGTGTGTCTAATGTAAGGAGTGTATTTTTAATAATAACTCTACGTTGGTCTGCAATGCGTTGTTCTGTTAAGTGTGCTAAATGTGGGTATTGTGTAATGAACGCGTGATATAGTTTACCTCTGTATGCTGTCCTGTCCGTTTCCATCTTCGTTATTATTATTATTATAAAATTATAAGCAATGTTTTTGTTATGAATTGCCTGTTATGCACACCAGTGTGAAAGGATACCAGAACCTTTAGCGAAGCAGATACAGGCTTCAGAGTGGATTTTGATCATGAAAACCTGGAGGGAACACTGTCGGAAGAAGAGACAGGGCGAATCAAAGCCTGGATCATTGACAGAGTCGACTCTCTATCCATTGGGGCGGTTTCTCTGAAAAAGTGTCGCCACCAAGGGGGAACGCTGTTGATCACATGCGCAGACCAGGTATCGGTGGACTGGTTGAGGTCGGAGCTAGCGAGAGCAGCTCCGTGAGAGGAGGCTAAACTTCGATTAGTTGCGGCGAAGAACCTCCCAAAAACCAGTAAGGACACACGCCTGGATCTCCGGGGCTCAACTAAAATCGGATGTAGATTTGAGATTTCATTGTACCTGGACGCGGTGTGTTTCAGTTCACTCGTATGCCTTATGGTTCACATAATTCTCCTGCAACCTTTCAGAGATTAATTGATCGTGTTCTTGGTACTGATTTAGAACCCCTTTATTTCGCTTACATCGACGATAGTTGAAAAATAGACCTTCCCGAAAACATGTAAAAAGACATAATAGCGAGAATGCATGAACCGCTGTAACCTTCGACATAAGCAAATAACATACAAGAAAGACTATTACGTATGGAAATAAAATTTTGTACTTTCTGACGCTACTAAGAAGCGAGAACTTAACGCCAAACTTGCTCCCAAATTTGTAAGACCGTTATTTCTAAATGGACTTATGAATTAAAAGATAAAGACGGAAAATCTTTAGGTACCTATCATGTAGAGGACCTAAAACCTGGCCATATACTATTACTTAACCTAGACCTATTGCTGGATTTAACTCTGATACCGATTCGGAAAATTCCTCAAATTCCGATAATCAATCATTGAGGCCTAGGCGACGGAAATGTGGTAAAACATAACCTCAGGCGCGTGGTAGCAATCCACTAATCAATGGCTACGTTGGTTGCGTCCTTTTTGATAGGTGGGTCGGAAAATGGAGGTAACGATTGTTAACGAACGAAGTGGTAGGTTGGTTGTGTTATTTTTTGTTTGTTTAGAATACTATTAAATCTACTTTCGATAGTACTTTTCCGTCATTTTTTATTTTGTAGATTTGACTGTTTACACTGCATTTGACTTTGACTTTGTTACTTGCCCGATTAGACTTACTGACTTTGTTATTGTTATTTTTACCACCCACACGTTAGTAAAGGAGGTAGGTATTGCATTGGGGTAAAAATAACCCCTCACTTTTTGGAGGGAAATACACAAATTTTGAAGCACCAGGTATTCTAATCAGACAAAATCTCGATGATGTCGATCGTTCTGTCTCCCTGTAATCTCATTTCCGGCCAAACGACTGAACCAAATTTGGTACACATATTCTTAAACATAAAAGAGCAGAATCGCGCATGCGCAGGTGTTCGACTGGTATCTGTTCTAGTCGCAGCAAATTTTTTTATTTGCACGTGTAGGTTGGAGCTAAACTAGTAGGTTTCGGAACTGGCCGAACGGAGCCAATCTGCATAGTATGGTGATAGATGTTTTTTCTTCGGGCTCATTAAGTTTTGCATTTTTAAGATTTTGGACTTGACCTTCTGGTTCGCGTTGTGGATTTGGTTTCTTATCACGTTGCTGCTTCACTTGTTTATATTTATTTAAATTCGACGTTTGACTTGATATGTTTGCGCCATCTACGTGTTTCGTTTATAATCCACTAGTTTTAGATGTAGTTCATTCCTGTAGTAAATTTGTTGTTATCTTAGTGTACATTCCTTACTATCTTAGTTCTTTGTCTTGCGGTTAGATGCCCTTCTAGTTTTAGAGGTTTCTTTTACCTAGTTCTTTGTCTTGTTGTTAGAGTTCGTGCTTTGTACCTTTCTGCACTTAAGGCTATCCCTTCTTACATTTTATTTTGCTTTCCTCAAACTTTGTTTATAGTTTTTATACATTTTTTTTCTATAAATTTTACGTTGATCTACCTGGATATTACCCATTACTTATGCAATACGTGGATTGATACAGCATTTTTTTTGCACCCGTCGTCATATTGAAAATTGGTTTTAATGCGTAAAAATCTTTGGATGAGTTTCTACATTACCGGCTGGAAAAAGTCTACCAACTATTACTTGTGATCTACTTACACACGAAGGTTCTTGACCTACGCTTTGATAATTGTTCCTGAACTGTAATTGCAGGTATTAACGAATCGTTTGGAGAACATTCCTCGCGTAAATTGCTTCAATATCTTTGATATTACTTATACTACTTGTGTCGTTACTGAAGAAAATACTTATCGATTTGAGCTACATTACTTACGATTACTTTTGTGTGACTCTGAGAATTCATTTGCATTAGGTAGTTTAACTACATTTCATATCGTTTCTATTAATTGGTTTGCCGATATTAGCTACCGTTGCTTTGTCCGAAGCCGATATTTGTTTTACGCCGAAGAATCGGTTCAAATTATCTTGTTTTGTTTTCAATTGATTAGATCAATAGAAATTTAGTTATTTTTGCATCGTAAGGTATTTTTTTTTTAATTTAACGTTACGTTTATTCTCGACGATTGTAAGGATAATCCGTGGTTGATCAAAATTTTTCTTTTGCTAGTCTAAAGTTATTCAGATTATCGATTCGTATTGAGTATTGAGAGGTTCCACCCTGTATATACAACTTACGACGATACATACACTTTTAAGAGTTGGCAACCATGCAATTTTTAGGTGGTAAAAAGCTGCTTGCGCCATTTAAAAAGCACGAACGGGGGTTACGTTGATCATCTTGTTTTAAAAGGTGCTTGTGAACGCGTCCCTCCATAAATGTTTGTTGTTATTTTATGTTATTTAATGCAGATAGTAATTTTTGCATTTCTTTATATCGTATTTGGGTTTTATATGCCGCATTTTATATTTTTTGTGTGTTTCAATCTTCGTTTTTGAAATTTACTTGGTTTAACCGCAATGCACAATCTATTATGCTATTGTTTGTAATTGTTTAGGTTTTTGGCGTAATGCTTGCTTAATTTATGTTTATTGATGTTGATTACTTGGTCTTGTCCCTAAAGTAACATTCATATAAGTTTTGATCATTTTATCTTAATATGTGGAAAATACCGATTCGTATGATGTATGTACTGACTTGTTGTTTGTAACTAACATTTTCTCCGTGAATGAAACAGTCACGGGGGTGGTAAAAACCATTTGAAGTACGACACCTAATTCAATGATTGTCTTCGACATTCAACAGCGGTAGGCTCGAAACCCCGAAACCAGGGGCGGGTTACCCATCTTGCAGGAGCGGGATTACGTTAATCAAAGCTCTTCAGTTTAGAATCTATGTGCAATAAATGAGTGGCGATTCAATAATTTCCACATATCTTGTTTTTAGTTAAATTTGCCCCTACAAGGCCATATAATTTTCCATCTTGCTTTTAACAAAAGGACTTTATTTCACCAAAGATGAGTCCTGTCTATTTCACCCTCTCTTAGAATCATGGTACTTGCTTACCTGACCTATAATTTCCAAAACTTGTTTTTAACCTATGTTACCTCTTGAAGTTTACTTGCTACTTTTTGTGATGTTATAATTTCATACGACGAATTCACATCATTACAAACAATTAATTTTACTACACAATTTGAAATTAATTCGACGGCTGGATTTTTTATTGGTAAGTTCTTTTTTTCCCAGCCTAAGTATCTCTATTTTTATTCGGTGAACTACCATTTCCAAAGTTTATTTTTTCAATGTAATTTATTTCGACTTAAATTTCTAAGCTTTTAGAAAACATAATAATTACGATCATTATTAAACAAACTTTTCACAATTTGAGTGTTTTATTTTACGTTGCTTCCCTATTGTGCCTCAGGTCAAAGCGTTGTTTACAACTAACGTAAGGGTCCTGCCTTAGATGTTTGATCACGTGCCACTTTTCAAATTTAAGCGGGATCTTGTTTAGTTTTGGAGGGAATAGTCATTCGGGTGGCCATTTTTAAACGTTGCCGGGTTGATTTTATTTCCGTGTTCTTGTAGTGTGAAGTTAGTCAGTTAGTGTAGAACCTGGGGGTTAAGTACACTACAGTATTAATATCCGATTGCTATTTCGCAATATTTCATGTGCAGTGCGATTCACAACCCCTTTTATTTGTTTGTTGTGCTATTGTCTGTTACAGATTTGCAGAACGCGCCCTTCGTTTGATTACATACTGGTTTTCGATACAATCGATCGATCATTTGTTTGAGATTCATTTAACAATTATGGCTCTGTTGTTTTCTGCGGAAGGCTGTTTTGATATTTATATTTTCTGACACGTGTTCATCCCCTTTTTATTAATCATTGATTAAATAAAATTACCCTCGATTGTGACATTAATTATTGTTTATGTTATAGTACTTTACTTTAATTTAAGATCAGAACAAGGATCTCTTAGTATACCTTGTCCCCTCCCAAGTGTTCCCTATCTGGTTTACTATTACTACATTTCCCTTTTGCATATTTTTGTTAGTGAACAAGAACCCTTTTATTCACCCTGACCCACTTCTACATTACCTGAGCTTACCGTGTGGTTATCTCAATGTAATTTTGTTAGATTTGCCCAAAGTGAACGTAACATAGATTTGTCCAAATGTTCATAGTAACTCCGTTAGATTTCTAGTTTCGAAACATGTTTTGTTAGGGGAGAGTTTGTAACATGTTTTTCTGCCTGAACATTTTAAATTTATTTAACATTCTTTTTGCTGCACCTTAAATTAAACTCAACATTCTTTTTCACTTTTACTTTTATTTCAATACATTTATACTATCTATGTATTTTTTTTGTAAGCTGGTGTAAGGTCATTCAATGTTAAGGGGTTTCATTTACTTTACTTAATTCTTTTGTCGCTAGAAGTCATGCGACCGCACTTTTCTGTATTTTCCCTCTATTGATTTCCTCCATTGTGTGTGCGCATTTCCTATAACTGTAGCACAAACTCGAGCGTGGTAGATACTTGTTTTTATCATATTTTTGATATTATTTTGTCATTACCCGTTTGTAAACTACAGATCGTTTTCGAATCAACATTTTGCTTCTGTTTGGTTAACGTAAATTGACTTATTGGTTCTTATTAAGTGTTAAAGAAGCGTAGAAAGAACGTAGAAAGCGAAAATCTTATGAGAATTTGCGTGCCAGTGTAATGTTAGTTGCCTACAAGTATTTCAGGATGAAAAAAGAACTCAAAACTCAAAATGTTTATTAATTTCAGTTACATGTAGGTACCTATACTTAATTCTTAATTCTAGGAAATGGTTTTGTACATCATACGCACTTACTTTAAGTTAAATCTGAGCACTTATTTACATTCTCCTGCTGCAACATTGAACTTTGTTCCAAATTCGCAAGCAAATTGGTAAGGATACAAGATTTTTGTTATTTTACCCTCCATCGTTGCGTTTACGCACATATAATACAATCTCGGGTTTTTTCCAACCATTCCTATGTCTAACGGTTTTTTACAAAATGGAATCGGATTGGCTCTGCACTTGTTATTGACCAATTTGGTACTACAGAACGTTGTAATCGGATTATAACCATAATGCTGCGATCCATCCGCAGTGCATTTAGCAGCCCTATGTTCCAATGGTTCTCCCACAACCTTTGGCGGTAAGCAGAAGTGATACGATTCGCAGTCGTAAGGATCGGGAAAAATTCCACTGGAGGAACATTCAAACGCCGGTACTTCGGTGGGGATAGGCGTGCTACCCATCACGCATCTTCCCTTTTCGCAAACTGTTCCAGCCGAGCACGTTCCTACCAAATGTATTCTGCAGTTAATACCAGGGCTCTCACAGCCGCATCTGACTACCTCTGAGCAGGATTTGCAGGCCAATCCAAGTGGAGGGGTGGCGAATTTGCAAACCTCATTAGCATCTGTCTGTGGTGCTTCACGGTAAATAGCATGAGAATTGACAACGTTGACTGTGATAATACAGTGAAGTACCTAAGAAATTGAAGTAATTAGGTACCTGAGCGAAAAACGCATTTCATTTGGATCATGTGATACGCTTGCCCTATTTTTCGTGTGGCACAATCAAGAATGTCCCCTTTGAAATGCGAAATATAGCAATTGTTCAATACTTACAGTAAGATTAAGAATTGTGATACGAGATGGTTGCTTCATGTTTTTAGTACGTTACGGATAGAATTTGAAGTATTGTTATGAAACCAACACTTTTATATCAAAATGGCCCGATCTTCATCTAAGGATAATATGTCGATAAGATTAGTAGATTAAACTTTTTGAACAAAAAATTCGAGATTTGCAGATAACCAAATAATAAACGAAGCTCAGTGTAAATTGATATATTGCAAAACGTGTTTTATTACGCCGCGCTGCTATAGCGTATCTTTGAATATAAAATTAGGAAGAAATCTAACTAAATGGGAACTTGTGGTTCTGTGACAATCGGCAGAGAGGCAAGGTGTACCTCTCCCACTTTTATAATAATATAATCGGTTTTATAGCGAATATTATGCTACGAATTGCGTTTGAACTGAAGATTTCAATACCTACTGTGTTCTTTTGTTGGTACGTATTAAGGCTGATTCTCACTATACATAACGTTTCCATACCATATCCATTCCATAACCATTCCGTAAATTATTATAGGCTACGAAATTGACCTTTAAGTGATATGAGCGTAAGACATTCAGTCGCGCGCTAATACACATTCGCCTTCCATATGTGAACGGAAAGGAGAATGTGTATTAGCGCGCGGCTAAATGTCTTACGCACATATCACTTAAAGGTCAATTTCATAGGTATAATAATTTACGGAATGGTTATGGAAAGGATATGGTATGGAAACGTTATGTTAAGTGAGAAAATACTCGCGCGCGCTTTAAATGAAAACGTTGCCGATCCAATTGAGATACATAAAATGTTATAGAACAAAAATTGGAGACAATTAAATGTACTACAAAAAAGTCCGCGATGGACGGCATATATCTATCTTTAATAGTTTAGCCATATCAACCATTTAAAGTGGCGCATCTTAATTGCGTTGGCATTCATAGTATCTTTGATTGCTTATCATATATTAAGGGTTGAAGATACATATATGCCATCCGGACTTTTTTGTAGGAAATTAAATTCTCTACAGTTTATCTTTTACAACTTTTTTTGTATCTCTTTTTGTTTTCTTAGCGTTTGTGAAAAAATGTACGCACATCTAAATTTGAACTTTTCATAAACTTTTTAGTTAAAACAGAATCTGGCGTAGGTACGACTCGAACCCTTGACCTGCATCTTTTAATAATTTCAGGTCCTTTTGGAGGTTGGGATCTCAGATTAACAGAATCTGAGGTTGGGATGATCGAAGCGTTGTAAAAATTGAAACTGTCGTTATTTTTTTGACATTCTGCTCTAAGCGCAAAGGAGATATGGGAAAATGGAAAATGAAAAAAAAGATAAGTTCTTATTTTCATGTTTATTATTAGTGTCTAGTTTTAGTGATCGAGCTCCTAGCGAGTATATAATTTGGTGTCTGTCCGTTTGTCCGTTAGCACGACATCTCGAAAACGAATGAGACGATTACGATGAAATTTTGCAGGTAGTATCAAATTTGTCGATCAGAGGTCGTGAATTGGTACTGTAGCCCAAAAAATAATGAAGGCCCTTTTGACATCTCCGTTAGTTATGAACTGAATTGCATGAAATATGGACTTTAACTTTAGCAATATAATACGCAATGGCAAAAGTTGAGCCTAATCGATTCAAAATTCATAGTGCTCTTTTGGTATCTCCGTTAGTTATGGATCGAATTGCAAACTTTTTTATTTATAAATGTATTTAAATGACATGTGATATATTTGATGCACTTGGAATAAAAGCAGATGTAACGCCATTTTCAAAATTTGGTTTAGCGCATGCGCAGTGCCAACTTTCATATTTATTTATTTTCTTATGAACATAACAGGTTACCCAAATAACAATGTTCATGTATTGTTAATAAAAAAAGTATTCGACAACATAAAGAATATAAAAAAATATATGTTAGGATTATTAAAATAAAAAAAAAACAAAAAAAGGAATAAAAAGAAAAACAATGCTGTGAACAATTTTTTACGGTCCTTGGATATTGTCACACGATCTTGCAAACTGTCTTAGGGACATATAAAAATACCTATGGTGTTCTTCCATGCACGCACACTACTATAAAGATGAAGGCATTTTAATGAAATTTTATACATATATGCACTTGGAATAAAAGCAAATCTAGCACCAGGTTCAAAATTTGGTTTTGCACATACTATAATAGCCATAGCCAAGAGCTCGTTTGCTATAATTTTACACGTTTATTTTTACCCATATAATAATACACTATCAGAAGGGCGCGAAGCAAAGCACTATAATTCCGCAAAAGTACGGTTTGGCCAGGATGTCATTTCACTCAACAAAATCAAAAAATCAAACTTCAACAAATTAGAGACAAGCTGAAATTTGGCAAGGGACTTTGTTATAAGGGTCTAAATATCCTCTGAAACCCCAGCGTCGAGACGTTGAGCCCGTCGACCTAAAACAACCCCCTAAGTGAGATAAAATCTACCTTTTTTTAAATTTTTCTTAACAACTCTAAAATTAAGCATTTTAAGAAAAAATGTCAAGCGAGAATTGTAGAGAAAAAAATTTGCTACTACATACGTATACATCAAATTTGTTAGATGTTCAGTGGCCCAAATTTCAGCAACTCATTCAACTACTTAATCGAAATACTATAGTATTTCCTAATATTACTATAAAACGCCGGAAACTGTTCAGGTTGCCTACAACATGATGAATTCAATACCGCCTGCAAGGGGGTCTTCGAAGTGACCCCCCATAACTTTCAGCAACCACCCCCCACCCCAATCGTGGGCGTCTCGACTTTTCCGGCAGCTCATCCTCCGTTTAGTTTCTACTTGCAGTTAGTGTTGCCGTGAAAAGTCAATATTTTCCAAACTCTCCTTTTTTATCGCATTTTTGCCAATTTTTCAGTGTTTTTCTATCTTCTTCTATAGTTTGGGTCCGATTGTTTTCAAATTGGTGTCGTCGGAGAGATCTTGTAGACGCGCCGAACTCCTGCGTGACGACATATTGCTTTTTCGGAGAGGCGAAATAAACCAACCTTTTGCAAGGCGCGCATGTTTGAGGGGTAATGGGCTTGGGTCGCCCAAAAGTTGCCTTTCGGATAAAAAATTGTACTTGCAAAATTTTTCTAAAGGAAAACTAAAAAAACTGTTCACTTTAGAAAAATTTTGTAAGTGCATCTTTTTGTCCGTTTTTTATGTTCTTTCCATTTATGCATAGTAAAGATATAACGGGTTCTCCAATAAGAGGTTATATTTTGAATAGCCCGCTATTTCGGTAGATGTCGGTTTTGGAGCTGTCATTTTTTGACATTAGACAAGTAGAAACTACGCCATTAATAAAAATGGAACGATTCACGCTTCAACACAAACACAAACAACGGAACCATTGATCTTTTACGGGAAAAGTTTCCGGGCCGTGTCATCTCTCGAAGAGGTGATCACAATTGGCCACCTCCTTCCTTTGGGGCCACGTGAAAGACAAGGTCTACGCCAACAGCCCAGCATCGATTCAAGCCCTCAAAGATGGAATTCGTGAGGCTATCGAGGACATAGGGCAGCCACTTTGCGATTTGGTTATGGAAAATTTAATGAAAAGGATATGGTCCTGTAGGCGTGGTCCTGGTGGTCATTTAGCTGATGTTATTTTCCATTATTAACGGCATACCTTCCTCTTTATAATCTAATAAACATCCGATCATTTATCTTAAAAAATGGCATTTTCCTTGGAATATCAAAATAACACCTCTTATTGGAAAACCCGTTGGTTTCCATTTGAAAATTTCAAGTTTTTGATCAAAAACCGATTGTCAACTTTGAACGATTATTCGTATTATTTTCGAATCACATTTGAAAATCAGACCAATAACATTTAATAGCGTAGATTTTTAGCTGTCCATTCGTAAAAAAAACCATTTTGGTAAGTTGTCAGACAACCGTAATATGGCTAATTTACTGAACCTCTGAAACTGTGAAAAAATGTCAAAAATGTCAAATAACTTCGAAACCATGTCAGTTAAACATATCATCATATTGACAAAATCATACTGACTTTTTATGAGGAATTCAAAAATAGCATCAGAAAAGATAGTGCCGTTTGCAATAAGAAAGTTCCGGTATCGTTCTGATACAACCGGAAAAGCGACCATCTTGAAAATATGTTCAAATGATTCCTTTTGATCGATTATTCAAAAAAGGTAATGGATCCGGAATTAACATTCCAAACCGTTCCTGAGGTACTTCTAATGGTCCACTTAAAAACATGTATCAGATGGCATAGACACCAGTGACAAAATACGAAGTGGGGGGGGGGGCTACCTATACTTGGCCCGTCCCAAATGTGTTTTCGGATTGCTAAAAAAAGATAATGGCGCAAGAGTTATTATCGGTGGCGCGTGTGAGCGCATTACTTCATAATAAAACGACATCAAATCTCAAAAGGGGGGGGGGGCAGGGTTAACGCTCCTGAGTGCAAGTACGAACTAAACGAACTACGGAGAATGAGGTGCCGGAAAAGCCGATACGGCCGAGTTAGGGTTCACTTCGAAAACTCCCTTACAGGAGGCAGTATTCAATTCATCATGTTTTAGGCAACCATAGTGAATAGATTCCGGCGTTTAATAGTAATATTAGAAAATAAAATACCATATACCTAGTATTTCGATTAAGTAGTTGAATGAGTTGCTGACATTTTCGCCACTGAACATCTAAAAAATTTTATGTATACGTATGTGGTAACAAATTTTCTTCTCTACAATTTTTCTATCTTGACATTTTTTCTTAAAATGCTTCATTTTAGGGTTATTGAGCAAAATTTCAAAGAAGGTAAATTTTACGCCACTTAGGGGGTGGTTTTGAGGTGACGGGCTTCACGCATGGGCACCGTTGGGCCGGGTGTTCGAACCTGAACTGAGCTAAGAATTTTTCATCTTTGACAGAGATGGGAATTTCCTTAGATGAGTGTCGAGCATTCTGCCGGCTACTTCGAATTAGGTTTTCCTAATTCGTTAGGTAAATACCGAAATAGTATAGAACAACTTAAGACCTTCTGCAGAGGCACCACTAAAAATTATTATGCGGATCACTCTGTAATTGGGCGCAAGCCCGTTGAGAGCCCGGGACAAGAGAGGGATAATAAATATAGCAAATCATACATAGCGCCAATAATACTATGGACCCATTACTCTTGGTGTTGGTTTCTCTTTAAGGTACAGTTGATTGTCTTCTTCCATTCGGATACCTCTGCTAGCTTTTGTTGAAATATATCACGTGAAAGATTGATATATTTTATATACGGAATGCCATCTAACTTTTGAATATTAGTTTTGGTCGAGATCTTTCCTATACTATAGGACAAATTTGTAAGGTTGTTCCATGTGATATCGTCGTTTGAGTCTTAGGATTGTTACCGAAATGGTAAACATTGACAAATGGACAGTTCGATAAATTCTAATTGAAGATTGGAACGTGAAAAAGCGATCGGAAATGGCTCAAAAGATTTTAAGTGATGAGCAAAAAAATTTAGAAATGATTTATTGGCAATCTGGGAACTATCTCAGGGGAACCATATTTTTCCAAAAAAATGTGATAACTTGTGTAGAGGCATTGACTTTTCAATATGACCCCGAAATGAAGGATCGGTTGATATAACGGAAGACCGCTTAGAGCCAAAAACAAGCCAGTGAAATTTCAAGGAGATAATGATCGTTCGCGGCGTTATTCCGACCGACTGGGTTCCAGGGGGGCAACTGTCAATCAGTTGTACTCTTTAGAGGTTCTGAAAACCCTACGAAGAATGTTCAGAAAAGAGGCCAAGTGGGTTTCTCCATCAAGCCAAACGCACTTTGTCACACTGTGCTATGTTTGAAGCGATACTCTCTCGATTTGGCCCCGCGTGACATCTACCATACCCACAAATTTAATTGAACGTTGAAGCGGCCACTTTTTGAAACTTTGGAGACCGTAAGTGCTTGTTCACAATGGACATAAGCATAACAAAAACATAACAGATACATAATTCATAATGTTGAATAGTAGCAAACCAACGTATGTGTTCACAATGATTACATAATTTTTATTTTTTTGTAAATGTTTGCGTATCTTTTATGTCGTACCGAAACGGTACATAAAAATACATAAAGTTGGGTCGGTTTCAACTTTACGTAGGTTTTATGAAAAATCTAGTGGAATTAGGTGTATTTCTGTTGGGTACAAAGATGCAGCACTGCGCTGTTGGTTTGACATTTCAGTTACTATACGTCTAACGTTGATGACATCTCTTCTGCCAACATAATCTGGTAATTTTGAAATTGGTACATAGTTTTTGGCGGATTATTTCATAGTTTGGTGTGGTTTGGTCGTTCGTGCGTTATTCTTTGATTATCCAACCCGACATGGAAAATATAGACGTCGAATTACTAATTAGTTTGGTGCGATTAAAACCCTATTTATTTAATAAAGGGGACAAAAGATATAAGGACCTTGTCCTGAAGGAGAACGCGTGGAAGGAAATAGCGGATACGCTTAATTCTACTGGTAGGTTTAAATTTTCATTTACTGTGATTCAGACACACGATTCTTATTATTTTTGTGCAGTTCCTCAAATCGTGAAATTGTGGAAGTCGTTGAAGGATCGATTTGGACGCGAAAGAAAAAAGATCAAAATTATCCCTAGCGGCAGTGCAGCTGGGGAGCGTACAAATTGGGCTTGGTACGATGACTTGTCGTTCTTGAACGAGTTCATCACTGAAAGACGAAGGAGCTCTAATATGAACAAATGTTCAGGCTTAGAAACTAAGTTGTCCACACAAGATATGCTAAACAGCCAAGCATCAGTTTCATCAATGGATGGTGGCAGTGACGTCGAATCGCACAGTAACGGCATATTATTGGTTGAATCTCAGCCTCAATATAATATGCAGGCTGCAGATGGTATGTTACTTCACTTTCCCTATTTACGACTTTATGTCTAAATTTGTTACCGATTTAAATGCAGATTCGCGAGAAATACCATTTGCAACAACCCCATCTTCTGTACCAACACAGCCGGTGAGGGGTATTATGAAGAAAAGTAAAAACATATCACAGGCACGCGAGCGTGCGGATATACCTGCTGACCTCCTTCCTGATGGTATGTACCTACCTAAGTAAACTGTGTTAACGTTACTTCATTTACTTACTTATTCATATAATTTTATTTATTTAAATTAATTAAATATCATTAATTTATTTTACAGAAGTGATACGCCCTTCCACGTCTACCAAGCGGCTGGTGGAGACGCCGTCAACCAAGCGCCTCGAAAACACTCCGAAGAATCTTCTAAAAATGTCGAATGCAGTTGATACGTGCATTCTGGACACACTGCAAACTCTTAACAACAGAAAAGTCTGTGAAGAGTCCGCTTTTGGAGAGTTGGTGGCTACTGAACTGTCCCGAATTAAGAATACCTCCAAGAGGAGGGAATTAAAACGAAAAATTGTAGAGCTAATTTATTCAGAGGACAATTATTAAATTATGTATTCAAATTATAACCATTGAACAAAATTAAAATTATTAAGCTATGTCCGTTTAACATATTCAATTTGTCCCTGTTTAAAACCCGCAGGCGTCAAAAAATATTTAGCTAGATTATTCCTCATTTGATTCGTAGTAAATGAGGCATTATTGCTGCCCAGTCTAGGACATGGTTCTAGGCTGCAACCTTCTACTTCCTGCCTCCACCGTCCCAAAACATCTTCATTGTCCACATAATTCGGTGGGGAATAGCGGTCCCGTGCTGGTAGCGAGCGTCTTATAAAATTATGCAAGCATACAGTGGCCTTTATTATGCTGTCCGCTGTGCCAGGTGATGCACAGATTGCTCGGTGAAAAATTCTCCATCTTGCAACTAATATGCCAAACGTATTTTCAATTACACGTCGTGCTCGCGATAACCTATAATTAAATACTGCTTTCAACACATTCAGCATTTTTCCCGAAAATGGACGCATTAAATTTTCGCACAATGGAAACGCCGCATCACCGACAAAAAAATATCCCATCAACTCATTTCTACCAGGCAATACATCTCGTCCTGGTAAAGGCATTGTTCCATTTGATAATCTTTGTCCAAATGTGGATGAACTAAAAACGCCTCCATCACTAATGGATCCATAGGCTCCAATGTCCACGTATATAAAGTTGTAGTCGGCATCGCTAACTCCCATCAAAATCACGCTAAAGAAGCCCTTGTAGTTGTAAAATAACGAACCACTTTTAGCAGGGGCGGTTACTCGTATATGTTTCCCATCGATACTCCCAATGCAGTGTGGCATGTTCCAGATTTTCCAGTAATCGCCAGCAATTTTTTTTAAATTTGCATCAGTTGGTTCTGACAATACGATTGGAGATAGTACATTCCATAATACTTCTAGTACTTCCTGTATGACTACACAAACCGTTGATTTTCCGATATGGTAGCTGTTGGCAATTGAAAAGTAGCTATCTCCAGTAGCTACAAATCTGCATAGAATACGCAAATAATATAGGTATTCTTTAAAAAATGTAAAAGGGTATTTACGTACCTCAAAGTGATCAGTAGTCGTTGACTTGGACTTAAGGACTTTCGAATACTTTTCTTCAGCAAATTAGGACCGACTAAGGATAATAGATGATCGAATAATGCTGGAGTCATCCTGGTGTATGAAAAAAACCATTCTTCATCATGCAGCTTCATTTCTAGATACAATCGCTTAAATTCTCCCCTTTTCTCTCGGTCTCGATTTATAGGTCTGACCCACCAGCGCCGTTTTTGTTGTGTAACAACTTTGTCTCTCTGTCTTCTTAACAGCAAAAGCAATAAAACCGATGAAATTTCCATCTCAGTGACACACACAATATACACCACACTATGTTCTTGACGTTTTGCCGAGTTTAAATTTCGGATTTGCGCCTACGCAGATAATTATAATCTTACGGTCACTGTGAACACTTTCTCCACCTGCGTAAAATTATGTCTTATGTCAATATTATGTTTTATGTATCTGTTATGTTTTTGTAACGCTTATGTCCATTGTGAACAAGCACTAAGTTTTCTTTTAAAATTGATTAAATGATTGCTATTGTAATAATAGGGTTATAGATTTATGTGCCCATGCGCACACACCTTACAATACAACGAGCGGCGGCACGTGCTCTTATTTATCGAGCCGTTCTTTGCAGACCATTACATTTGGCTATTTGCCAATAACAACAATGAGCCTGAGGGACGAGGCTTGGTGGACGCTCGAGTAGGGCCGTAAGTGACTATAGTTAAGAGTTGTAAATCTAATCATTACTACTTTCAGGAGGTACCAACAGCCATGCTATAACTGTATATAACTAACTAACTGTACAATTTTTATACTTATATTAATAAATACAATGTTACGAATAGACTACTCGGTGGTTGTATAATTACGTGCAGGAGTACGTGCCACCAGTAAGTTTTCTTTTAAAATTGATTAAATTGTTGTCACACAGTAGAAAATCAATGAATGAATTTATCCAATTTTTAATGACTACATAATTATAAATCGAGAACAAATTACTCATGGAGCTAAACTCAAAATCTAAGTAGTCATCTTCCTCCCGATATTGGTAAAATAGCCTTGTACTATGCAATCACGTAATTGTGTAATGAGAATTTCTAACCACTGACAGGATTCTGTGGATGATCAAGGTTCTGCACGTGTTAGTGCTTTGCTCACCATAGGGTGTTGTCAGGAGGATATGACGCCAAGAGTATGAAGAGTTAAATAGCAGATGAGGATTGCTAAGCGGACGGTCGGTAGTACACAGTGCCATACAATAGTTATAATCTTCCTACCAGAATGCAAAGGTAAGATTTTGTAATATTTGCTTCAGCTTACAGATAAACAATAAACCTTTAAACAATGCAATTCTCTATCTGTAACTACGATCCCCAATTATAGTCACGTCACCTCTCGTATGCATAGAGCTACCCCCTAGACGTGACACTATTCTGTTAAGTGCCTCTGCCAAATTCACAGATGTGTGGCTTTCAGGAAAAATTGCACACTCTAGAAGCACTGAGTGAGGTTTGAAATCTGCATCAATAAAATGCGCAGTTACCGCCATAAAATGTCGTTGTTTCTTGAACTCCAGCAGTCCGTTGTGATACATGCTTTCCTTACTCCCGAAGTGACGTCTTTGGTAACAGTCTTACACTTCTCGTACATAAAAGGAATTAGAGTTTTTGATATAGTTTTACGAGAATGCAAGTCGTAATTTGGATTCAGCTTCTTGACGAAAGCTCTAAATCCCTTGTCCTCTACAATACTAAACGGTTGGAAATCTGTTATAAATAATTGAAGTAAAGCATCACCTATTTGTTTCTTTGTCAACTGGGAAATCTTTTTTGGAATAAAACTAGTCATTCTTTGCTGTACGGTTGTCGTTGAATGAAGTTTTGGAACATGCCGTGGAGTTTGTTCGGCTGTAGTAGCAGTAGTTGGTGTTTCTTCTGGTGCCTCCTGAACTTTTGCATTCTACAATTCGATAGGAAATTTAATTATTAAGGATGCACGGTTTATTGTACATTCCATTGTAACTTACATCATTTGCAACTGGATCTACTACATCGAATTTAACAGTTGGGTGCTTTCTTTCTAAATGTCGTTTTAGATTAGATACAGAAGTCTTGTAAGACAATGTTTGTTTACAGATGTCACATTTTGCAAAATTTCCGTCAATGGGGGTAAAAAATTGCCATACTTTACTAGTTTTCTTTTTCGCGTCCATTGCGCCACATAAACATAAAAGGAATAAATGAACGGCAATCGAATTATCAAATAACTGAATCTGAAAACTGGGAGCACCTTTTGCATTTAAAATATAAACTGAAGCTGAACTGGTGGGTCGCTAAATCTTGTAAAATGTAAATTCTGAACGTGGAACGTGCAATTGTGCATTATCGTCAGATTTCAGATAAGAAACGGAGATATAAGAAATACGTTTATTTATATTTTATTTTCTTGCTACAGTTTTAAGATTCCGAAGCGTCAGCCGTGTTTGATGTGTTGGCCTTGGCGTGGGAGCGCTATCATTAAAATTAATTACCGCTCTTTGGTGTTCATGCTGTTTTGCCTGCGAATTGCGAACTGTGAGTCAAGTCAATGACTAGACTAGCACAATTTCCAATCCTATCACTGTTACAAAGTCACTGGTTCCGGTCACAGTGATTGGTCCGGAGCAGTCACACATCACTGTGACTATGAAATCACGGTTTGGCACATCTCTAGATTAGGCACGTTTAAATTGTTAAACCACCACAAAAACTCCGTGGCTTGAAGCCAGACAGTAGTTAAACAAGGAGAGTTCTGGCACAATGTAAATCTCCATAAGCGCAATGTATTTCTTATGGGAGATTTCAGTGACAAAAACTCACTTTTTGGATCGGTCTTGATTGCGGTGTTTTTTGTGGGGTTGTAGATGTGTGTTTAGGGGTTAGTAGATGTATGGGGGGTGGTTGTTGATGAGGGTAGTAAGAAAAATAAATTTTGAGATGTCTTAGTAAGACGAGACGGGTCTGCGGTGTTTTTTTTTGTGGGGTGGTAGATTGTGTTTGGGGGTGGTTGCAGATGTGTTTAGTGGGTAGTAGATATGAGGGTGGTTGTGTGTTAAGGGGTAGTAAGAAAAAATTGGCCAGCGCGCGATTTCTAATTTTAGTTTCTGTTATTTTAGTAGAGCGCGAGTGTAAATGTATTTGTTATGGGATGAGATTTTGTGTACAAAGTTGCGAAAATCTTCATAAGTGCAATGTATTTCTTATCTAGAGATGAGTGATTTCGTGTATAGTATGCAAGTATGTGATACTTTTGAGGTTTTCCTGTTGACACATTACGCATCATTCTGTAAGTGACGATTTGTTATGAGAAAATGATGAGTAAAATGCGTGTAATATCCACAATTGATGACATTATTGCGGATTATTAATCCTTTTTATCAATAAGGGATGTATGCATCCGCGATTTTCTCCTATAAAAGACAATTTCTAATGTTAATTATAAAAGTCGCGCTTACATACAATGGCACTAAACTTGACAAAATGCCAGTGGTGGCATCTGCAGGTGCATCAATTTGTGCCTGAGGTAAGAAAACTATATTATGCTTTTGAAAATTAATAATAATTTATAATTTTGCAGGGGTATATTTTATTGTGCCCGTGTGCTCACAATATCCACTATAATGAGCACAGAGATCTACTCCTATACATGGAACCTTTCTTCGGGGATTATTTTAGATGGGTGTTTACGAACAGTTTGCCCGAAGGAAGTGGTGTTGCCTACTGCAGAGTAGGACCGTAAGTTGTTGTTTTGTGCTTGTTGTTGAAAATTATTTACAATTGTAATTCTCTTTAGCGTGTCTTAGTTATAAATGTAATATAATTCTTTTTCCAGACGAATCTGCATCTACAATGTACAGAATTGTATATAGGAATAGGAAGGAGAAGCAACGACGACGACGACGACGATTCTGCAATATATATATAGATATAGGAATGTTATAACAATTTATTAAATAAAAATTGTGTATAAGTATTCGTACACATTTATTAATTACAATACATAAAACATTAAGCGTCTTAAACAAATGTTAGAGAATGATGCAAGGGTCTTAAACAAAATATAAAAAATGTTAGAGAATGATGCTGAAGTATTTACAGTATTAGACATAAAACATTAAGCCTAGTATAGTCCACTGCAAAGTAGATAGTTATCAAATTCTAACAGATCGATTTTGAGTGGATCTTTATTAATATGACAATAAGAGCTATAATGAGGTAAATCACTTAGTTCCAACTCAGGTTGTAGAATGATATTAAGTTTATCATATTCAATGTTCATAATAAATTCTTGAACTCTGCGAATACAGTCAATTTCACGTTCTTTATCGTACTTTTTACAGCCCGCAGCAGCAGAAGCAGCTTCATTGCCTTCTTCTTCTTCTTCTTCTTCTTCTTCTTCTTCAGTGTCACTATTACATTGTTAAACAGCGATGATGATGATGCGGCCGTCAGGGATGACAACGAGTACCATGATGCTGTAGGCTTGAGTTTTGTTGACTGTGGTGGTGGTGGTGGCATTATCCATGGATGGTTACATATTGATGTGGGACGAATTATTTCAAAATATTCGTGAGGCTTTATGTGTCTAGACCTAACAAAATCGCAAACTTCAACTAGAAGCGATGAATTATTGAACACAGGCGCCAGTTTAACATAACTTTTTTCAAAAATTTTAATGTTAGTGTTTCACGCACAGTTGTTTTATACATAATTTTTACTACCCGTTCTAACCACAATCTTTGTAAATATTCTAATAAAATGTTCGGCGTGATAATATGACCGTATATGTTTGATGTTTCAAAAGATTGTAATTTAAACTTGTTTAAAAGTGTAATTCCACAAATTTGTTTTAAGCTCCTAGGTTGATTTAAAAAAATGAATTTCGTATAACCTGCACGTTCTTTTACAAATTCAAAATCTGTAGTATATGGCAGTAGCACAATTTCCTCTTCTTGATTTATTTCGATTGTTTGTCTATGACCATCAATTGCAGATAGAGTTAATAATACTTCAGCACCATTCTCTGACATTTTTATAAACACTTCAACACACCCCACACACACGCAAATATAGAAGTCGTTAGAAGAGTTAATTATATACTCTAACGCTTATCAATTTTTATGTCACCGTGGTTTTCTGTTGACGCAAACGGATGTCGCGGTTTCATGTTATCGCAAACGGATGTCGCGGTTTTCTGTTGACGTCGGCGCGCGGTTTCATGTTGACGTGCGAGGATTCGAGAAATTTGACATTCATCAAGGAATGGTGCTGAGAATATAAAATGTGAAAATATGGTCAGGTTATTAGTTTTGAAGATCTACTTTGATTGTAATCAGTCGTGTAAATTACAAAAAAATAAATAATATGGATTTCAACAAAATTTTGAAGAACATTAATTCTGCCGGCATGCTCCAAGAAAGGAAAGTTTTGAAAATTGAGGAAATGGAAATTGGGAAACTATATACAATTAAAAAACACAAATCAATAATGAACCATTATGGAAGAGGAATTGTCTGCGAGCTTGAGGAGGATGGTAATGTTTCCATATTTCTACCTCAACGAATGGTGCGGGAAATCGATGATGATGATGATGATGATGCTCTTACAATTTTGAATGGTAAATATAAAAGAATGGGGATTGTTGTGCATGGTTTACATAATGATCTTCCAAAAAAATTCAACTAGTACCAGTCGACTAGGAACGAGGAAGAGGTGGGGGAGGTTTCAAGTTTACATTAATTATGGTTGCATCGTAATAATATATGGCTTTCAATCGTTTGTGTGAAATTGAAAATTACTGGGATAATGGGTAAATCTTTAAAATTAAGGTTGCACGAATTATGTGAAGCGCCGTTGAAGTTTCCGGTTCGATAACAATGTTCCATAACTTTCCCATCATCATCGTCAGTAGTTAAACAAGGAGAGTTCTGGCACAATGTAAATCTCCATAAGCGCAATGCTAAAGTATGGGTTCATTTCAGTGACAAAAACTCACTTTTTGGATCGGTCTTGATAGCGGTGTTTTTTTCGAGGTTTGAGGGGTTGTATATGTGTGTAGGGGTAGTGGATGTGTTTTAGGGGGGTTGTGTGTTAAGGGGTAGTAGGTAAAAACAAATTTCTAATTTTAGAATCATGCTTAGTAACACAAAAGCGGCGTACTTGATTGCGGTGTTTTTTTCGGGGTTGTATATGTGTGTAGGGGTAGTAGATGTCTTTTAGGGGGGTTGTAGATAAGGGGTAGGTAGGTAAAAACAAATTTCTAATTTTAGAATCATGCTTAGTAACACAAGCGGCGTACTTCATAAAATGTATAACTTAGTAGTAGTCGTTTGCGGTTGAGATTTATTTTTAGATGTTATCTTAGTAACATAGCGTTAGAAATAAAACGTCTTGCGGTTCTGTTGATAAGACAAACACATGTGTTTGTGGTTTACTATAATCCTTCAATGGTTGTAGTGTTATCGATGTAGTACAATATTTGTTGCAAGTTTTCGATACAGATTTCGAGATTGTGGTCTACAGATGGAAAAATTTACAATGTTGCTGAAGCAAATATTTATAACATTGAGGTTTTACAACAGAAAAATAAAACGTTATCAAAATGAAATAGGTATAAATATGCAACGTAGTTTAGTCAATATCATTCAAATTTTACTCTCCATAGGTATTAAGAAAAAATGTCAACTATAAACGAAATTACTGTGCCTATGAATAAATGCGAGTGGCTCTTTTCAGTGATTTGTCGGTATGTACCATCGGTAAGTAATAGTGCTTTTCAAGTAATTGTAATCATAACTAATGGTCATATTTACAGGGATATACAGTGCTTTGCCCATGTGCACATAATCTAGTCTACGATGAGACCGAGCACAATTTATTGTTCTTAGAGCCATTTTTTGGGGATCATTTTATTTGGGTGTTTGAGACAAAATGCAGGAGCTCAACAACAATTTTTTGCAGGGTAGGACCGTAAGTAAGGTAACAATTTTTTTGTTTCAATAATTATGTTTGCTTTTATTATTACAGACGACGTATGTCCACCCCAAGAAATTGTTTTTGCTAAATTGGAGGTTTTACCTACTGTTATTTAATAAAAAATATATTTGAGTTATCTTTTTTTATTTTGTGACATATGTATGTATATGAGACCTGTTTTATTATTACAGACGACGTATGTCTACCCCAAGAAATTGTTTTTGTTAAATTGGAGGTTTTACCTACTGTTATGTTATTTAATAAAATATATTTGAGTTATCATTTTTTATTTTGTGAGATATCAACCTGAAGAAGAAGGAAGAAGAAGAATTGATTTAATTAGATGAACATGCGAATGCGCGAAAGTAGCAGTGTCCTTTTCATTTTGCAGCTGCGGTCCATAAATTTTGTTGTTGTAAAATTTGATGATTTCGCGATTTATGTACCTTGTCAATAACTTCTCCCGGATATCTATGCAATATTTCAAGGATGCACAATATGTTGAACGAATTAATATTGAGTGATGGATTCAGAATTGAAAACGCTGTATTTATAAGATCATTTGATGACGTTGCATCGACATATTCGGCTATTAAATCGATGAATCGTTGATAAAATATATTGAAATTATACGAAGTTAACATTTCAAGATAGTAATTAACCATATGTTTCAAACGAAACAATTTGATAAAACTTTCTACTTCCACAGAACAACGAAATTCTCCATCACCGTAGTGTAAAGATCTAGCTTTGGGATTATGGTATATTGCACTATCCATTTCACGATAATTGACAACTTCATCATCTTCGTCGATGAAAGTTGAAAGTTGAGTAAGATTATACCATTCTGGAGGTGTAAAATCAATAAAACCACAACATTTTGAACATCCTATTCGTACAATAGGAGCTGCATCCTTCCATAAACTATATCCAATCGATAGAATTTTTTCACAGCCGTTTCCATTACTGTCATATTTATAAATGAGAGGTGAAATTAATTCATCTGTATGGTTCATAAACGTATAATTATCTTCTACTTCTGATGTTTGTGTTGATATTTCGTTGAAATCAAGACCATAAATATTATTCCAACACGTTTTTGTGATACCCCCATCGCTAACGGTTGAAACTGTTGATTTTGGTGATGATTGTGGTGGTGGTGTTAGAGGTGTTGGTGATGATGATTCTTCTTCAACATCCATAAATAGTGGCACTTTTCGCGATTTTGATCTATTTAAGAATTCGTTAATTTTTTCTTGTGGAAAAACTTGTTGATGTGACATTGTTCATGCACTGCACTTTTAATACTGAAGTTTACTTAAATGTTTTGATTTCTTTTGAACCTCTCCCACCCTCTCTCGAATACACTCTTGACAATTAATCATTTGTGACGCAGGACCATCAATTTGTATTTCATATCTATTATTCCAATAATGTTTATAGCAAAATTGATAATTAAAAAGTTGACGTTTATATTCGTCAGGTAACTTATCAAAATATTGTCCCAACTGTGTTTGAGCATGTTTTTTCAAATATTCAATTGGTATGTCAAGAATTTCTTCTTTTGACATATTCTCAAGAGTTGTAAAATTTTTTATTGCACGATTTATATTATCCATTTTTAGATCAACAACGTTTAGTCTGACGTTCAACACGAAACTACATTTTGAGAGTTTGTTTTCAACTTTTATCAGTCTGAGACATCTACAATTTTTATTCGCTAATGTAGTCATCGTCACTATCGAAGGCGCCATCATCATCTATAAGATTTACATCTGAATCCGACTTACTCAATAAACTTGTTAAAAGGTTTTTAAGTTGTTGCAAAATTGTCTCCTGAGGGCAAGATAGACCAAAAACACCAAGATCCTTTTTAAACGATCTCACTAATCGAGCGCTAAATTCATCATATTCATAGACATGCTGTTTATCGAAAAAATATATGAGACCATTTGTAAATCGTAATACCGAATCAAAGCTGGCCGGTGACCCTGGGAAAGTTTTCACGTGTATGCCGTGACTTTTAGCCATCATTGTACATTCACCAAGTTCCATAACGTAGTCTTTATTGTAAAAAATATATGTTCGCCCTGTATAAGTATTAAGTGCACCGTGGATTTTTGCTGCAGCATTCAGACCTAATACGGTATTCACTCTGGGATACCCGTGTACCAGTCTTAAGGATGGAAATTCCATCATATAGATGTCGTTATTTATAAATAAAACAATTTCACCGCTAGGTCGTTGATAGATTGCATCAATTTGATTGAAGGTCTTCGGTAACCATGTTAACCAATTCGTTATTAATATTGGATCTGTATACACTTTTTTATTTAATGCAATTATCCATAAATATTTTTTGTAGAACACGTAGAGCCTCTCATTCACCACCAAAAATGTATTAATAAATTTCATTTTGGCACATAAATCTGGTTTTTTATCAGCACTTGCAGTTTTTTGTGTATGATGATGATACTGCGTATGAGAAATACTACTCTGACTACTAGTACTACTACTACTACTACTACTACTACTACTACTACTGATGGTAGAAGTAATAGATTCCGAAGGTAATCGATGTGAATAATCTTTAGCCCCGTACAAATTTTGTATAGCCAGCATATCATCCATTGTTAAATCTAAATTTGAATTATCGCGATGAAGATGATGATAATACACAGCGCTCATGATTGCCGCAGGGTCACCAGAATGTTGAATCCCTAATGTATGTCCAATTTCGTGTACTAATACAAAAAGTAAGTTGCTTAAATTTGATGGTACCATGTCCGTTCCTAAATACCAATCATAATCAGTTCGCAAATGAATTTCTAAACGTTTTACTCCTCTTTCAGGTAAAAAACCATGAGCCATTACATCGCCCACTAAATTATGAGGACACCTTACGTTATGGGTCAAATATGTATGATAACCGTTGCGCATTGAAATTAAAATATTTGGATTATTTGGATCATGTATAAACGTTAAGTTTGCGTGACGAGCCCAAATTTGGAAAGCCATTTCGGCTAGGTTGTACAATTGTTGATTTGCATTATGAAATTCCACCTAATAGTTGACGATGGCCATTTCGCACGATGTACTGAAAATTCTCCAACCACATCTTTCACACCACATCGAGGAAGAGTCATTAGATCTAGTACTTCCCTAGTAACTGTACCGGTTACATTCAAATGGTAAAAACCTTGCATTCTTTTTAATGCAAACTCAACGTTTTGGTTTTCGAATGTTACGGACGTTGTTGCAGACTTTAAGTATTGTTCAGGTTCACCATCCAGATAGCCAAATTCAATTAAATATTTTACCATTTTTTCATTATCGCAATCTTCACTATGGCCATTCACAACTATATAATTAGTGCTAGTGATAAGGATCACAGTTATAATATTAAGTAACATCTTGAATAGGATGTTTCCTGTACAAAGACTGCAACTTTAATAAACTTTTATTCAGTTACATTGCATTATATAATTGTTATAAATAGTAAAAACATGAGACAGAGCACAATGACACAATGATTTACTATGAAAAGGACAAGAAGCTTCTAATGCAGATAATGCAGGCTGTTCCTCTACTTCAATGACACGTTGTTGTTTTAGAACATTTTGTATATACTTTGCTTTCTCTCGACCCTTTACATAAACGCAATCTGCATGTGCAGTTAATTGAACTAGTATATTGGAAAACATATATGTAGGTGTAAAACCATCAACCCACTTTAAACAATGATGATTAGCAGTAAGCCAGTTTGCTTGCTTTTGATAATCTAATTCTAACATGTGCCATGGATATGGAGGCTTAAACAAGAAGTGCGCAAACTGTTTTCCATTATATGTTGCTAATTCTTTTGGAATAAATCCTGATTTGGTATTAAAACCTTGCACGTCAATAATAATAGTTTTATTATCAGACATTCTACAATAATACTTAGATGCTATCAATTTCACACAAACGATTGAAATGCCATATATTATTACGATGCAAGCATAATTAATGTAAACTTGACCTCCCCCACCTCTTCCTCGTTCCTAGTCGACTGGTACTAGTTGAATTTTTGGAAGATCGTTATGCAAACCATGCACAACAATCCCAATCCTTTTATCTTTACCATTTAAAATTGTAAGGGCATCATCGTCGATTTCCCTCACCATTCGTTGAGGTAGAAATATGGAAACATTACCATCCTCCTCCTCAAGCTCGCAGACAATTCCTCGTCCAAAATGGTTCATTATTGATTTGAGTTTTTTAATTTTATATAGTTTCCCAATTTCCATTTCCTCAATTTTCAAAACTTTCCTTTCTTGGAGCATGCCGGCAGAATTAATGTTCTTCAAAATTTTGTTGAAATCCATATTATTTATTTTTTATAATTTACACGACTGATTACAATCAAAGTAGATCTTCAAACTAATAACCTGACCATATTTTCACATTTTATATACTCAGCACCCCTCCTTGATGAATGTCGAATTTCTCATGTAAATTTCGAATAATACCAATATGTGTAGTGATTTCAGCTTTAGTTTTCAAAATTGTCGCTAGTTTCCTGGTCTGCTTTACTATTTCAGTGCTCATTTTAGAGACGCTTTCCATTTTGACAGAAATTACACTTTGTTTATCATGATATTATTGTCATAAATGGAATAAAACATACCTGATTGGATTTCAATAACAACAACAACCGCTATTGGTTTTACAAATTTAATTGTGTGTCGTAGTTTGTTGATAAGTAGAACTCGACTGGTTTCCATGCAATTTCTAATAACTATATATATAAAACCGCAATATCTAAAAATAAATCTCAACCGCAAACGACTACTACTAAGTTTTAAATATACATTTTATGAAGTACGCCGCTTGTGTTACTAAGCATGATTCTAAAATTAGAAATTTGTTTTTACCTACCTACCCCTTATCTACAACCCCCCTAAAAGACATCTACTACCCCTACACACATATACAACCCCGAAAAAAACACCGCAATCAAGTACGCCGCTTTTGTGTTACTAAGCATGATTCTAAAATTAGAAATTTGTTTTTACCTACTACCCCTTAACACACAACCCCCCTAAAACACATCCACTACCCCTACACACATATACAACCCCTCAAACCTCGAAAAAAACACCGCTATCAAGACCGATCCAAAAAGTGAGTTTTTGTCACTGAAATGAACCCATACTTTAGCATTGCGCTTATGGAGATTTACATTGTGCCAGAACTCTCCTTGTTTAACTACTATCGTCTTTCAAAAAGGGTTTATTACATATATAACACATGGTGGCGTTTTCAAAATCGTAGATTTCCGTTTGAGTAAGAATGTTGGAACTATATAATTAAATATCTGTGAAGTTTTATTTGCAATATTTAACAACTCTGAACTAAACCATTGAATGCAATCTTGACCTCTATATAAAGAAAAATTTGACAGCGAATTATCATAGTCACACTTTAAATAATGTGCAATACTAAAGGGTGTATGTTTTTGATATTCTGTACTATTATGCATATCAGCATTGTCACATTTTTCTAGAATACATTCCAAATCTGCGTAGATTACAAAACGGGCTTTTTTTTTTATATGAAAAATGTTTAAATTCTAAATATTGATTATTATCTGTAGGTAAGATCACTTGACAGGAATTTATCTGATTACAGTAATGTTTATGCTTTTCAAGATGCGAACTAGAAGAAAAATGATTTAAGCATCTATTACAAATATATTTTGTACCGTTATGTTGAGACTGTTGTTTGGAAAACAGTGCCGACATTTTTTTTATCCATGCAAAATGATAAAAAGATACTCCGTTATTAATGCCTACAAATATTGCCAATAGATTTATAGGTTCTCTGCCACATGTAAGGTTTTCACCAAGTAGGAATGGAAGCACCTTTTTACCTTCAATGCAATAAACGTTAATTGCCAGATTATTCAGTTTTTCAAATTTCTTTACGTCGCAAAATTTTATTGGGAACTCGATCGTATCATAATTTAAAACTGTACTGAAATGTGTGTGCAAAGGTTTTTAAATCGATTTCCAGAGATGTAGGATGAAGAAAATTACACGCTAGATAAGTGTTAACCTTCAGCATAGATTTTTTTAACATAACCTTAATTTTTCGCGAAAATCAATTGTATGCATCCTGTAGAAAAACTAAAGGATCCTTTACATCTATATTAGAAATAATACCTGTTATTAATCTATTTTTGAACCCACTTTCAACCGTTTTCCACGTCAGTTTACATTTATCAGTATTACTACCACTACTAGTACTAGCTTTAATCCCTGCACCAACTTTTTTAGTAAAATTGTTTTTCGTCCTTTTAAACTTTGTCAAGTAACATCGCAAAATGGCCAAATTATTCTCCAACTTACTTAAATTCTCATTACGAAACGGATCCTTTTCCTTAATTGACCTTTCCACTAACTTGATGTTTTTTCGAATAATACCAATATGTATAGTGATTTCAGCTTCACAAAATTGCCGCTAGTTTCCTGGTCTGCTTTACTATTTCAGTGCTCATTTTAGAGACGCTCTCCATTTTGACTGAAATTACAATTTGTTTATCATGATATTATTGTCATAAATGGAATAAAACATACCTGATTGGATTTCAATAACAACAACCGCTATTGGTTTTACAAATTTAATTGTGTCGTAGTTTGTTGATAAGTCGCTCTCTATCGAAATATCAAGAAATGAATTTACTAAATAACAGGACACCTCAAAGAATAACAGGAAACCGCAACCGCAAACGACTAAATTTAAAATAATGTCGAATGCTGAATAACAGGAAAACCGCAAGGTTATACACTCGCGCCCTCATATCTACTACCCACTAAACACATCTGCAACCACCCCCAAACACAATCTACAACCCCACAAAAAAAACACCGCAGACCCGTCTCGTCTTACTAAGACATCTCAAAATTAATTTTTCTTACTACCCTCATCAACAACCACCCCCCATACATCTACTAACCCCTAAACACATCTGCAACCCCTAAACACACATCTACAACCCCACAAAAAACACCGCAATCAAGACCGATCCAAAAAGTGAGTTTTTGTCACTGAAATCTCCCATAAGAAATACATTGCGCTTATGGAGATTTACATTGTGCCAGAACTCTCCTTGTTTAACTACTCCAGACAATGAAATTTTACTTGTTCGAGAGATTTAATATGAGCCCAGCCGAAACGGACTCCTGGGCAGCAGACAATAAGCCTTCCGATTAGACTAGCAAAGGCCTCGATCTTTGGATGTCGAAGGGCCTGAAACTGTTTTAAAGAATTTCGAACGGCTTCAATTTTCTTTGCAGGAATCGATAAAGTCAAAGATTTTGAGTGTAACACAAACCCTAGATATTTGCAGGTTGTGGAAGAAATTAAGCAACTTTTCTCGTAATTAATCACAAACCCTAGGTTGGATAAAAGATTCGACGTGAGTTCCACATTGTGTAAGCACTTAACATGAGAATCGCCTAATAACAACAAATCATCTAGGTAGATTGTGGACACTAGATTCCTTCTACTCAAGTGGGAAATCACGGGTCTCATGACTTTGGTAAAGACAAAAGGTGCTATATTGAGACCGAACGGTACACAAGTGAATTGAAATAAAACATTATTAAATAGGAAGCGAACATACTTCCTTGAAGAAGGATGCAAAGGGATCGAGTAGTAAGCATCCTTCAGGTCTAAGGTGCACATAAAGGTATCTCTATTTATAAGGCTCACAGCGCTGCGCCAATCCTCCAATTTAAAATGAGGACAAAATATGTATTTGTTTAATCCTTTCAGATTTATAATAAATCTAAAACCCCCGTTTGACTTAGGAGTAAGAAACACAGTGGAAATAAATTGTCCCTCCTCTGAATTGCATCTTTCGATGGCTTCCGAAAGGAGCAAATTTGTAACGTGACTTTCCATAATCGTTCTTTCTAAGGAGGACCAATTTCTTTCCCTCGGGACTTGGGGTTGTAAAACTGCTTCGGTTAAGGGTAATTTGAAACCCCTGACGCACGCTAAAACAAAGGCGTTTTTGGTGATAGATTTCCAATTCTTGTTAAAAAAGGCTAGTCTGCCTGCGAGTACACTCACAGTTAATGGTGACGACGGGGAAGCGTTGCAGGTTTCCTTCGAAGGAAGACGTTGGATGGCTGTTGGCCGAAGTTTCGACGACCCTGGTTGAACCGAGAGCTCCCGCCTGGAGTCCTGAAAGGTTTGGGTCGTGACCCCGACGGGAATCTCTGGTTTTTTTGGAGCTCGTGGTTTTCCCCCAGAAGGTCTTTTTACTTGAAGATCCAGGGCGACCTTTTCAATTTGTTTGGCAGACTTCACCTTGTCGTCAAAGTTCTTTCCGAACAGGAAAAGGTCAATTGCCACGTTGTTGATGGTGTCTTTTAATTTGTCGTTCACATTCGATTTGATAAGACTTCGCCGGATTACACTTTGGCTGTGGTGCAAATCTGCTAAAAGTTTAGTTGTGTCACTGAGACAGTCCACCAAGGATAAATTTAAATCATTTTGGCTCAAATAGGTCGTTAGGCCTTTACTGCAGGCTCCTAAAGCGGCCGCAATTTTTTCTTGGTTAGATAGTAACTTGGCGTCACGTAACCGAGAGTTCTCCGGGAGGCACTTCTTCACAGAATCATTTAGCATCGGTGGTTTAAAAAACCCACAATTGCTTGGTGGAGATTAGTTGTATGATTTTCTAGATTACAATCTAGCTTCGTATAACAATCTACAGATTTAAATACGGAACCTAAAAGGCCAACAAGGGCAAAGGAATACTTACGGTCGCCAGAATCGCTTCCTCTGCTCGAGGGCGACCGATGTCTCCTTTTAAGACACTTCTTCAATTTTCTTAACTTCGATTCGAGGTTAGAAATATCGTCGAAAACTTTTCTTTTCTTATTCTTTCCCATTGAAAAAACTTGCTGACACACAGAAAAACAAAACACGCGTGAACTCCGCGACACACAAAACGAGAATGAGGAGGATCCCCTCTCCATACTGACTTCAGGGTCACGGATGGCGGGGATTCTTTCTCTTTTTTGCTTTGAAAACGTGTGAATTCCGTACATCAAACGAGGTACTACATAATTTGAACTAGAGGAGAGTCGAAGTAATACAATATGATTGGTTGTTGGACTTGTATCACTCAAATAACATAATGTATTATAAGACGTATTTATTAAACTACACATGTTACATATTGAACACACGAAAGTTCTGTAAGGCGTAGAGGAAAAAAAACTCGAGTACGTAATATATGTAAATAAGCTTCAATGTTCAGAATAGAATATTAAGTGGACTTAGGAAATAATTACTTACACAAAAATAAAAAATAAGGCGTAGACGATACAGCGCGTATAATGCGGAGAACTGTTTGTGAATACAATAGCAACAACTAACATAAAAATTCCGTTAAGAAATCATTTATATAATTAATTAGTTTGTACTCTTTCATGTTCCAATTTGTATTGTACTTATCCTTTGTTTAACACCAACCCAGAATGTTGGGAAGGTGTAATTTATATCATAAATTTCTACATATATTTTTTATAGCACTTTGTGCACAAATTTATAATTTATTAAATTTATTTATCATGCCATGCTCATTATTAAAATACTTGCAATCATTATGGCTAGAAAGAGTAACCAAAATTGTGTATAAGACAACGGTGCGTGAAACCTTAACCAATATTAAAATATTTGAAAAAAGTGATGTTAAACTAATACCTGCTTCCAACAAATCAACACTTTTATTTGAAGTTTGTGAATACAGTAACCCGTACGTGTGCCGTTGCGCAAATATTATGTAAGAGCGCGTCCTACTTTCACATGTAACCATCCGTGGATAATGCCTTATTAACCACCACAACAAATGGAACTTACACACCAACATCATCGCGGTCTTCTTCTTCATCATCATCTCATTCAACACTTAGTAGTAGTAATAATAGTGACAACGAAGAGGAAGAAGAAGAATCTGCGGTAGCCGCATTGAACATCGAAAAACTTGATAATGAACGTGAATTGGATTATCTTAATAGACTGCGCTTATTTCTAATGAAAATTGAAGTTGATCAACTCTGCAAGGTTCTAAATCCAGAAATGGAACTGGAGGATTTGCCTAATCATAAAATATACTTAAATATAACTTGAATAAAACCTTCTCCACCTCTTCTTCTCTAATTACTCTTATTGTCATATTAACAGAGATCCACTCAAAATCGATCTGTTAGAATTTGATAACTATCTACATTCCAGTGGACTATACTAGGTTTAATGTGTTGATAAAATCTGTACGAATAATTTTATTTAAATATCGTTCGTTTAAAAAGTCAAATATTTATGGTCATATTAAGATTATAATTCCGCTAATTTGTTTCAAACTTCACGGTTGGTTTATATAAATTAATCTGACACAAGCTCTTGTTCTTGAATAATTTCAATTGTTTCAATTGCAGGTATATTTAATAATATATCATCATAGTCTGACATTTTTTGTTTTTCTTCAAACTGAACTGTACACACTTATTAAACTTTGCACGCAACGATCATTTGTTTCACGTGAATATATAAAAACAAACACAGCCTTGCAATCTATTATTATACTCTGCATTTTCCTGTTATTCTCTGTGGTTTCCTGTTATTTTAGTAGAGAGTGACCTTGCGGTTTTCCTGTTATTCTCTATTTAAGATTGTTTTTCATTGTAGAGGAATCGCTCAATATATAAGGATACATTGAACATTAATCGTCAGTATCATCATCAACGTTACACAGTACAATGGATTTATAAAAAATTTTAAAGAAAATCAATGATGTTGGAGTTTCAAAAGAACGCAAACTCCTTAAGGTATACGAAGTGCAAGTGGGGAAAGTATATGAAATAGAAAAGTTTAAAACAATATTTAATTCATATGGACGAGGTATTGTTTGCGAGGTTACCGATTATGTTTCATTTTTCCTGCCGCAGCGCATGACACGGGAAATAACTGATGAAACTATAAAGGAATTTAATAAATTAAAAATGGACGTGGTTTTAAAACAGGATTTTACAAATGATGGAGTTCCACAAATCCAGTTAGCCACAATTAATAGTGGGGGTGAAGGTAAGAGACATCATCATATACAATTGGTGAATAATGATTTTTCATTTTACAGATTGTGCACAGACATGAAGGAAGCAATACGCACACACTACAAGTTTGAAATTGTATGAGTTATATAATTATAACACAAATAAATGAAGGTAATAAAAATGTTGTTATTATTATTATTGATGGGCAGGGCTTTAACACAAAGGTAGGTTTTGTGCCTAAAGAGTTAGCAACATATAATGGTAAACAGTTTGCGCACTTTTTATTTAAACCTCCATATCCATGGATATGTTAGAATTAATTGGATTATGAAAAGCAGGTAAACTTGAATATTTCTAATCATCACTGTTTAAGGTGGGTTGTTGGTTTTACGCCTACATATTGTAACGGAAACGCTCCAGACATGACGTCGCCTTTGGCGCTCTGGAATTTTCTACGCGCGCGATAGTGGGATTTGTATAGGAATATTCCGGTAATTACGCGAATGTTCTGGACTTACATTGCTTGCGTGAGTAGTGTAACAACCAGAGAGCTGGCACAATGTAAATCTCCATAAGCTCCATGTATTTCTTATGGAGAAAAAATGAACAGTTTTCGCTTTTTGGTGCGACTGCGCAGTAAGTGTTTGTGTAAGTTTGAGGGTGGTTTATATGGGGGTGGTGATGATTAATAAGATTAGATCAGTTTGCAGCATGAAGTAGTTCGAATCCCCTAATATTTAAGGGTAGCAAGGTATAAAAAATCGACAGCTTATATCTTTATGCTTGATAATGTAAAAACGCTTCTTTGTATTAAGACGATGATTTAATGAACCGCAAAATGAGTGTCGTCTTTAAGATTAATTATTATTAATATTGCATTGCGGTTTTATTACTACTAGTTTCTTCTTATCAGTAACTGATGCATACCATTTATAATGACAATGGGAGTGGTGATGATTAATGCGAATAAGATTAAATCAGTATGTGTTTGCATAAGCTCCATGTATTTCTTATGGAAGTAGTGTTGCAGGAATCAATCCTATAATATATGTTATAGTGCAGTGTTTAGAGGGTAGTAGATCTATTTTGATGCAATGAGGTGTATCGAAAAAAATCTACAGCTTATATCTTTATGCTTGAGAATGTAAAAAACGCTTCTTTGTATTAAGGTGATGATTTAATGAACCGCAAAATGAGTGTCGTCTTTAAGATTAATATAGTATTGCGGTTTTACTACTACTCTCTTCTTATCAGTAACTGATGTCATACAAGTTTCTCATATAAAAAGGGGATCGAATTTCCTAAAGAATTACATTCAAAATGAATACTCAACACATGTCAAAATGTCAATGGTTGGCGACACATGTCTCCGAATATGTGCCTGAGGAAAGAACATTCTTTATTATTTTTAATCCTTCTATAATTATAAACTTACAGGGGTATTGTTTGATGTACCCGTGCGCACATTTACTTCACTATAACGAGAAGAGGGATACTCTTCTCTTTTTGGAGCCATTTTTTGGTGAATACTACATTTGGCTATTTGCCAATAGTTTGGCCGAGGGCAGAGGGGTGGTGTATTGCCGCGTAGGACCGTAAGTGTAAGAAAAAATAATAAAAATAATTTAAGGATTGTTCTTTTCTAAACGATACAACGTTCCAATCACCCGCAGCTGCATATTATAAAAATCTTAATTCTAGATATAGCTTATGCTTTTACTACAAAACTCCATGCTGTTTTCATCATCTTCAATCACCAGTAACTAAGATGTCTGTAGTTAAGTCTAAAACTAACGATTAATTATATTAAATTCACTTGTATTGACATCTTTTTCTTAAAATATATAGGTATAATTTTGTAACATAGGTATTATATTATGTGATTATTGCTGTTGGAATTAAATATTATTATTACTAATTATTGTTAAATAAATTGACATATTTTTGTATTTTTTTTATTATGTTAGCAAGCACCCTTAAAATTGATCTATGGAACGTAAATATTCATCAAATTCAAACAAATCAATTTTGTTTGGATCTCTATTAATATTGCAATAAGAGATGTGATAAGGTAAATCTTCCAATTCCATTTCAGGATGTAAAGCGCTACACATTCTAGAATATTCAATGTTCATAACAAATGCCCGAATTCTGTGCATATAGTCAATTTCAAGTTCATTAGCGTTTTTTTCAATGCCCACTGCAACAGTTTCGTGGTATTCCTCTTCATTGATGCTGACGCTAATATGACTAATCAGCGATGATGAGGACGATGACGAGGACGATGTTGCAGGCCTGGCTCTTATTGGTGAGGGCTGTGATGCTTGCATTACCCATGGATGCACACATGTCGATGTGGGACGTATTCGTTCAAAATATTGACGTGGTTTTATGTGTTTATCACTAATATAATCACAAACTTCAATCAGGATCGCAGAATTATTGTCCGCAGACATTATTTTAGAACGGGTTTTTTCAAAAATTTTAATGTTCGTTAAAGTTTCCCATACTGTTGTTTTATATACAATTTTAATTACCCTTTCTAACCATAATCTTCGCAAATAGTCTAGTAAAGAGTTAGGCATGATAATATATCCGTATATGTTCGATTTGTTAAATGATTGAAATTTAAATTTATTCAAAGTCACAATTCCACACAATTGCTTTAAGCTGCTAGGTTGATTTAGATAAATAAATTTCGAATAACCTGCAGGTTCCTGTATGAATTTAAAATCTGTCATGTATGGCCATAGCAAAATTTCCTCTTCTTGTTCAATTTCAATTGTTTGCTTATGACCATCCATTGACGATAACGTTAATAAAATTTCATCGTTACATGCCATTTTTTCTTTAACACTCTAAATACCAACACTGGAATCACAACAACAACAACAGCATCCACATTTGCGTGTATTATTTGTTATATATACTTCAACATCAGCTTATCTTTCACGTGAGATGATATTGTGGTTTCCTGTTGACATGAAAGGATGTTGTGGTTTCATGTTGACGTCAACGGATTTTGTGGTTTCCTGTTGACATGAAAGGATATTGTGGTTTCATGTTGACGTCAACGGATTTTGCGGTTTCCTGTTGACATGAAAGGATATTGTGGTTTCCTGTTGACACGAGAGGATGTTGCGGTTTCCTGGAATGTTTTCAGAACTAATAAGGATGTATACAGGGTGTTACACGACCGTTCGAAAAAAAAAAATCGGGTTGTAGAGGGCATCAAAACAAGCACTTTTTCCAAATAAACCGAGGGTCCAACGTGTTTCGTTTGGGAGCCACCCCCCAAAGAGCGTTGAAATCTGCATTTCTTCTTTAATTTTTTTCTCAGCAACCATAAGAGTTACAAAGTCGGGTGGCATGTCTTTGAATAGGTTTTTGGGTATGCTCTTTCCGATTTTGCAATTTTTTTTTCAAAATTCTAACCCCTAAAGGGCGCACCCCTAAAATAGGGTGCAAAAAAAAATTCTGATTTCGACGAAATTTGGTATCTGGGGGTTTTTTAACATGAAAATCACGAATCTGAAATTAGTTTTTGAAAATTCGAAAAAAAAAAGTTCCACTGCAATTCTTGGCGGGACAACGAAAATAGAGATAATTCCACGAAATTTGTTTTGTACATACTAAACGAGTTAAGGAACAAAACTGTCGAACAGTTTTTTAAAATAACTTTTCAAACAAAAGTTATACTCATTTGAATGTTGGTCCTTCGGGTCGCGAAGTGTCCCAAGCCTACTAGTAACTAATAAGTAATAAGTATATATATATATATATAATAATAAATATAATAAGTAACTAGTAAGTAAACTAGTAGTAAGCCATAATTTCGCATGTGTTGGTTGACAATGTTATTTTTCAACCTAAGATTATGAAAATTTTTGATCATAGTGAAAAAGTATCATACGGAAAGTGATTTGACTTTTTCCCCTACCTTATTTAGATAATAAATACATAATCGATCAGCGCTTTAAGATACCTTGGTAGGTGTTTTAATCGATACATCGAATTTTTTAATCATTTAATGACCGAATTAATTCCAAATAACAAAATATAGACTCAAACCGTTAATCTTTTGTTTTTGCGACATTGTCAACCAACACATGCGAAATTATGGCTTACTAGTAGGCTTGGGACACTTCGCGACCCGAAGGACAAACATTCAAATGAGTATAACTTTTGTTTGAAAAGTTATTTTAAAAAACTGTTCGACAGTTTTGTTCCTTAACTCGTTTAGTATGTACACAACAAATTTCGTGGAATTATCTCTATTTTCGTTGTCCCGCCAATAATTGCAGTGGAACTTTTTTTTTCGAATTTTCAAAAACTAATTTCAGATTCGTGATTTTCATGTTAAAAATCCCCCAGATACCAAATTTCGTCGAAATCAGAATTTTTTTTTGCACCCTAGTTTAGGGGTGCGCCCTTTAGGGGTAGGAATTTTGAAAAAAAAAATGCAAAATCGGAAAGAGCATACCCAAAAACCTATTCAAAGACATGCCACCCGACTTTGTAACTCTTATGGTTGCTGAGAAAAAAATTAAAGAAGAAATGCAGATTTAAACACTCTTTGGGGGGTGGCTCCCAAACGAAACACGTTGGACCCTCGGTTTATTTGGAAAAAGTGCTTGTTTTGATGCCCTCTACAACCCGATTTTTTTTTTCGAACGGTCGTGTAACACCCTGTATAAGCAGAAGCAGAATTGCATTCTCACAGTTGAGAGGCTTTAAAAGGCGGCGCTCGTTATAGTACTATGGATTTAAACAATATTTTGAAAAAAATTAATTCTGTTGGAATGATGGAAGAAAAGTTAGTAAAGTAATGGAAGAAAAGGTCAATAAAGCAATACAGTCACTGGCAAAGAAACGTGAACCACGATGTTGGAATTGCGGCGAGATTGGACACGTTCGCCGCAACTGCCAAAGACCATTGCAGCAGTCGGAAAACTAAGAAAGGTCGACAGGAAGGGGCTATCGTCGACCTCCAGAAACAAAGCCCCGATCTTCACTGTAAACATTTCGTCGTCTGGAAAAGTTCTGAGTTTGTACATCGACGGCCGAGTTAATGGAGAAGACAGATCCTTGCTAGTAGACACAGGTGCAACAAGAACTATTGCAAGACCAGAGTTATTGAAGAATCATTCTCGGATCTCATCTTCGACCGTGCAGTTAAAAACAGCAACTGGTGAAAGAATAAAAACGCACGGAGAAATACAAATGTCTGTCACCATCGGAAAGACCACCATCAATCACCAGGTGCTAATTGCTGATATTTCTGATCAATTCATCTTGGGGATGGATCTTCTTAAGAAACTCGGAGCTGTGTTAGACGTGAAAAAGGGCGTGTTAAAGGTCGGCGATGAAGAACTCCCTTTCCATGAAGACAAAGAAGATGTCATCCGCCTGTTAACCACTCATGACGTCATTATACCCGGACTTAGTGAAAAAATTATAATGACCACTTTAGATGGATATTGTCGCCAGGGAAGCCTACGGATAGTCGAAGCACTAAACGAAAAGGAATTTCTAGTGGCTAGGGCTCTGGTAAAAGTTCAAAATGGCGTTCCGATTCGAATTATGAATTTGAAAGATAGTCCTGTTAAGCTAAGCAAACGAACTGTAGTTGGACAGTGTGTGCCCATCTCGGCTATTCGCTCTGTGAGATCGGAAAATCTATCTAAAGGAAAGTATCCAAGAGAGCTGA
The DNA here is from genome assembly GCF_008802855.1 of Photinus pyralis. NCBI lineage: Eukaryota > Metazoa > Arthropoda > Insecta > Coleoptera > Lampyridae > Photinus > Photinus pyralis. The sequence goes on along the minus strand of NW_022170819.1, from coordinate 32,497,376 downwards.
TAGATATGGTCATTAAAAACACCCCAGATTTGGACAATAGACAACGACAAAAGGTGAAAAATATGCTTGTGGAATTCCGGGATGTGTTCGCGGTAAACGACCAGGACAAGGGAAAGACAAGCATAGTCACCCATAAAATAAATACTGGCAATTCCCAACCAATTAGACAACAGCCAAGGCGACTCCCATTGGCTAAACGAGACGAAGCGGAGGAGATTATTAGAGACATGAGAAAACAAGGTGTCATCGAGCCATCGAATAGTCCTTGGTCATCACCGATAGTGCTTGTAAAGAAGAAGGATGGCTCCACAAGATTTTGCGTTGACTACCGTCTGTTAAATTCGGTCACCAAGAAAGATAGCTATCCACTGCCGAGAATAGACGACACCTTGGACACTATCTGGAGCCCAATGGTTTTCCACACTCGACCTAAAGAGTGGTTATTGGCAAGTGGGGATGGAATCGACAGATCGAGAGAAGACCGCGTTTTCTATAGGCTCTGGACTTTGGCAATTCACAGTAATGCCTTTCGGATTGTGTAATGCCCCCGCGACGTTTGAGAGACTTATGGAAGCAGTTCTAAGGGGACTAACGTGGCAGACATGTCTGGTATATTTGGATGATGTAATTGTCGTAGGAAAAACTTTTGAAGAACACCTAAAGAACCTGAGAGAGGTGTTTGGACGATTACGAGAGGCCAATTTAAAACTAAGTCCCAAGAAATGCTTTATGTTCCAAAAAGAAGTTAAATATTTGGGGCACATCGTATCTCGTGATGGTGTTACAGCTACCCAGAGAAGATTATAGCGATTCAAGAGTGGCCGATTCCTGAGAACAAGCACGAGATTCGAAGTTTCCTCGGTTTGTGCACCTATTATAGACGATTCGTGAAAGGATTTGCCAACAATGCCAAACCATTAATTAAGTTGACAGAAGAGCGCAATGAGTACGATTGGAGTGAAGACTGTCAAAGAGCTTTCGAACATCTCCGGCAAGCTCTTACTAGCGCACCTATCCTTGGCTACCCCAGAAATGAAGGAAAGTTTGTGCTAGATACCGATGCCAGTAACACCGCCATTGGAGCTGTTCTCTCTCAATTGCAAGACGGACAGGAAAGAGTCATTGCCTATTTCAGCAAAGTACTGTCGAAACCCGAGAGGAATTATTGTGTGACTAGGCGAGAGCTCCTGGGTGTGGTAAAGGCATGCGAACATTTCGAGAGTTTTCAAAGGTAATTGGTATACTTGTGGCAGCCTCTCCGGCTATTCAGTATGGGTGGCTTTACATTAAACGTTTAGAGAGAGAAAAGTATTTAGCTCTTGCCAAATTCGGAAGCTACTATGCCAAAATGGAAATTACTGTAGATATCAGAAGTGATTTGGAATGGTGGAAAAATAATATTCTAGATTCTAGGAATAATTTAAATATGCCAACATTTGATTTGGAAATTTTCAGTGACGCTTCAAAAACTGGTTGGGGGGCAGTTTGCGGAAACATAACGACACATGGTTTTTGGGGTGAAGAACATAAAAACTGTCATATTAACTATTTAGAACTTTTAACAACGTTTTATGCTTTAAAGTGTTTTGCACGGAGTAAAAGTGGTTGCAACATTATTCTTAGGGTAGATAATAGGACAGCCATTGCATATATAAACAAAATGGGGGGTATTAGATATCAAAACCTAAATAAATTAGCAAGGGATATTTGGATTTGGTGCGAGCAAAGAAAGCTATTTTTATATGCGACTTACATACCATCTAACGATAATACAATTGAAATTGAATATGAGTTAAGTAGTACGGTTTTTCAAAACATATTTTCGCAATTTGGAAAATTTTCAGTAGATCTTTTTGCGAGCAATATAAATAATAAATGCGTGAATTATGTTTCATGGCGAAGAGATCCCGGATCGATGGGTTGTGATGCATTTTCTTTGAATTGGGGTCGTTATGACGACTTCTATGCTTTTCCGCCGTTTTCTGTTGTTGGCAAAGTTATTATTAAAATAATAAGGGATAAAGCTAGGGGAGTTTTAGTGGTTCCTCTGTGGCCCACACAGTACTGGTACCCGTTATTTCTTAAATTATGTGTTGAAGAACCGCTTGTTTTACCGCCAGACAAATACTTATTAATGTCTCCTTTTAGGAAGCCCCATCCGCTTTGGCAGCAACTATCCCTAGTAGCAGGGAAATTGTTCGGGGGTCTTTTTTAAAACGTGGTTTTCCAGAGAAGGCTATACCTGTAATGGTGAAGTCTATAAGTGAGGTTACTCTTAAACAATATTCAGGAACGTACAAAAAATGGTGGCTTTTTTGTCAACAGAGACAGTCAGATATTTATGAGGCCAATCTAGCCCACATTATATCCTTTCTAAATGAATTATATTTGCAAAATTCTTCTTATACGTCTCTTAACAGTCATAGGTCTGCTCTTTCTTTAATATTAAACTTTTCAAATGCTGACGAAAATTTAATTAAAAGGTTTTTGAGGGGCGTTTACAGAACCAGACCGGTTTTCGCAAAATACAACACAACATGGGACCCAATGCCTGTTTTATCTTATTTAAAAACGTTGTATCCATTAGAAGACCTTTCATTAGAATTCCTTACGAAAAAATTAGTATCTTTACTAATTTTGGCAACTGGTCAACGAGTGCAAACTAAAGGGTTTTTCAATAGAGACGGGTCGATGTTGGCAGCCTGTGGCGGCCATGTTGTTTTAACGGCGTCTTTCTAACCTATGTTTTTTTATTCAGTTGGTAATGCCAAATCACCATGGCAAGTTACACGGTTGAGCAACACGTCCAAATGTTAAAACTGTATTACCAAAATGCATGAACGCTTTGAGGGTATGGTTATCTCTCGAAGAGGTGACGTGAATTGGCCACCCAGATCCTGCGAGTTAACACCGTTAGACTTTTTTTTGTGGGGTTTTCTTAAGTCGCAGGTCTATGCCAATAAGCCACAATCTACCGATGCCCTTAAAGTCAACATAGCTCAGGCTATCGCTCAAATTCAGCCGGATCTATGCGGTAGAGTCATTGAAAATTGGACCACTCGAATTCGTGCCACTGTCAGAAGCCGCGGCGGACATTTGAACGATATGATATTCCACACATAATGGCATATATAGCTCTTTCAAAATTTAAAAAAAAATTCGTTAATATCTCACATACAGCCTTTTTTATTTCATGTCAAAATCGACCCGTCCTTATTGAAACACCCTTTATTTCAAAAATAGAGATAAAAAACATTCAGGAATTAGATTCTACAAAAATTAAGATTTTTATAACACAATTACTAAAAACTTCAGGCGTAAACCGCGAGTTTAACAGTTTTACTGATTGCCCAGAGTTATGCGTGATCAAGACATTAAAGGCATATTTGTTAAGAACAAATTCGTTTAGAAAGGTTAATGACGGATATCTTATGTTGACTTTTAAGAAACCTCATCGAACAGCTACCGCTCAGTCTATAAGCCGTTGGGTTAAACAAGTATTAGAAAAAAGTGGAATAAATACACATTTTTTCCATGCGCATAGTACTAGACATGCCACTTCATCAGCGGCGTTACGAAAAGGGTTAAATATAGATCAAATTAAAAATACTATAGGATGGACTCAAAAGTCGCATGTTTTTCAAAAATTCTATAATCGGCCTTTGGCACTGGAGAAAGTTAATTTCATATCAACAATACAACACTAAAAATGGGTGTTGTATTTCTTATAGGTTATGTTTCGTTTATTTTTGTTATGTACTGGTATTTTATACTACCATTTAATACAAATGTATGTTTTGATCTTAATATTTTTAGTGTTTAATATTAATTATTAGGTATTAGTTTTGTATGAGTTACCTGTGTTTTGTACTTGAGTTTATAATATATTATAAATTTTTTGATACCTTGTTGGTTTTTAATAGTGTGAGAAAAATAGAATTATAAAAGTTCTTTAAACATCTACATATGTAATATCTATTTGGACGAGTATACGAAATATAATGTAAGGAACAAACGACTTACCTGTAGGAAGTTCGTTCTGGATTATATGAGTATACTCGTCCAAATAGATATGTTCCTATCCCAATTATTGCAACCCTCCCAGGGAATTCTATTTTTCGCACTAATAATGTAATGAGGGTAAGCCGGCTATGGGCGACACGAGTAGGAAGGAGGTTTTGATGGCGCTAGGAATGGCGCGCTCTTTGAATATGTGCTCGATAAAGTAAAATAGTGATACTACATACGTAATATCTATTTGGACGAGTATACTCATATAATCCAGAACGAACTTCCTACAGGTAAGTCGTTTGTTCCTTACATTATTTCACAAAGTGGACTGAAGCTTACGCCATTCCAAACCAAGAGGCAGCAACAGTTGCAGAAGTGTTGGTAAAGGAGTTCTTTACACGTTTTGGTGTTCCTATAGAAATCCATTCAGACCAAGGAAGGAACTTTGTATCGGCTTTGTTCCAAGATGTTTGTCGATTGGTAGGAGCCAATAAAACCAGAACAACACCTTTGCATCCTCAGTCAGATGGAATGGTTGAGAGAATGAATCGAACGATGGGTAAATATCTTTCAAAAGTCGTGGCAGATTGGGACCAGTACCTCCACCTGTTCCTTATGGCTTATCGATCAGCCGTTAACGAGACCACGGGTCAGACTCCTGTCTGCCTTATGTTGGGTCGTGAACTACGCCTTCCATGTGACCTCGAGTTTGGGCGTAAACCCCATGAAGAATATGTCGCAGGTGAAAATTATGTTGACCAACTAAAGGCGAAGATGAACGATATTCACGACTTGGCTAGAAATCATATTCAGATTGCCAGCGATCGCATGAAAAATCAATACAACCTCCGCTCGGCCAATGAAACTTTTGAAGCTGGAGATCTGGTATGGCTGCACAATCCACAGAGACGAAGAGGTCTTTCTCCCAAGCTACAAAGACAATGGGAAGGTCCGTATGAGGTGATCAAGAAAATAAATGACGTGATATATCGTATCAGAATGAACCACCGGAAACCGAAAGTTGTCCACATTAATCGACTCGCACGATATGCCGGATCCAACAACAACGAAGAAGTTAGAGGTATTCGAGAAGAGGAACGCAGCTTTGGGATCGAGCCAAACTTTAACGATTTTATGTCAAATTACGCCCAGCGGAAGAAAGCTCGATTTGGTGTTACTCAGGAAATCTGTCAAAATATTTTTGAGCTTCCGGTTAACGTTTCCATCGCCCATTGTGTCGCCGAAGACCTTCGCATGGGTAGAGGTATAGCTTCCGTATTCCGGAAAAGATTTGGAAGAATAGACGAGTTGTTAAAGCAAAGATCACGAGTGGGTAAAGTACTGCGCTTGGAAGGTAGTCAACGCTCTTTGTTCTACTTGGTTTCAAAGAAAACGTCAGAAGGCAAACCCACCTATGAAAACCTCTGGTCTGCTTTAAAAAACTTAAAGAAACTCATGGCATACTATGACATAAATAGCTTGGCGATCCCGAAGATTGGATGTGGTTTAGATGGGTTGGACTGGAAGATAGTGCGAACCATGATCGAAGTGATTTTTAGAAACACTAGCGTTCGAATTACAGTATGCTGCTTCAACCCACAGGGGACGACCCTCCGCAAAACTGTGGACTGTTACTTTTTCAAGAAAGGTGTTTGTCGAGCAGGCTCTGACTGCAGATTCCGACACGAGGCATTAAAAAGTAATACTAACGCAGTTTCTGAACGAGACGTCCAGAATTAAGAAGGAGGCAGTGTAACGGAAACGCTTGTAGCGTTTCGTAGTGGTTTTAAATTGTTCCCGCGTAATTTGTTTTAAAAATTTGTGAAATCAAGGCAAGTGGTTGCCCTTGCATGTACATGTACGATAAGCAAAGCGGTTTTCCACGTGAAGTTCGACATTAGATTGAATGTGGTTTAACCGAACGCTGTAAGCTTATTCTTTACCCACATTTGTTAAAAATTGAAATAAAGCCGAAGAAAGTATTGTGAGCTGAAATTGAAAGGAAACCGCCTTTGTTAATTTGTTACTTCAGGGTTACTTTGGGGTGTTTGTGCCGATATTCGGTAAGTGGGGCTCGTTCAATATACTTAGGGTAATTGTGTGTTTAATCTTTTAGGCCGTTGGGTACAGTACAATTATTGCCTTTAATTGAAAATTGGTAAATACCCACCTAATCTTATCCAGGGTGGATTGAAAAAGGAAGTTCCATTTCCCATTACTCGGGTTACGAATAAAAAAAAAGAAGAACAAGGAGCTAAAGCATAATCGCCCAGTCAGGGTCGGTCCAGTCACGGGAGTTACCGCAGGTCGGCCCACCGAGGCCCGTTTTTTGTGAAACAACGAGAGAGCAACTCAACTCTCCGTCCAGCTGTCCTATCACCTGCCAGCCACGCAAGGACAATCAAAGTTTCGGAAAGCAAGTTGTTTCTTATCGTCATTATCGGCTAGGAGACGGTCGAACTGCTGGTAACCTTCGGGAAAATACCAGCGGTCCTGCGAGATATTAAGTACTCAGATAAGTTGTTAAAATTTTTGTTTTATAGGCGTCTTGCCATTTTATATTTGTTTATGTAAAAACTACCGATGGTCCAATATTTTGGACAAGTTTGTGTACCTAGGTATTGTTTTTTTTTGTGATTTAAATGTGTGCATGCGTGAGTGAACGGGGAGTAATTCTAATTACACATTAAAGGGTATCTATGTTTGTAAAGAACCACTATTCTTTTGTTTATTGTATTGTCAATAAATTATTTGCGAGTTTGAGAAACTCATTTTTACTTAATCAAAACATTACAACTGACAAAAAATCCTAGAATATCGCACTTACCATATACATATCGTACAGCTCCAAACACTGATGTCAAAAACTTATATAAAGATGGAAAAACAAGAATTACCAAACCGTGGAAATTTTACGTGCATCCAATGTCTGAATGTTTGTTGGCGTGAAGGTATACCATGCCAATCGTTATATGGAGGGGATGGTAGATGTATTTTATGTCAATCAGACCACGAGAATATTAATATCATATGTGATATTTGTTGGAAAATAGTCGGGAAGGGAACTAGACATCATCAGAAAATAACTCGAGTGCATGACCCAGTTGTGTCGTATTATCCAAATGCTCCATCAATTAAAATTGATAATTATGTTAAAGTTGATGGTAGTGTGAAGATAGAGAGTGATTTACCTAATGACATTGTGGCGATAACTGATTCGGCGTCGAGTGGTTGCTTTGACGGAATGAGAAAGAAAGTGGTATTCGAGAAAAAACGTGGAGAAAGTGGTTGTCGTTTTGTTGTCCGATGAATTGGATGGGGTGTCGGGTTATTGGTGCTAGGTATATTTGGAAATTTGACTTGGAAAGAATTGAAGGATCTCTTATACCCTAATGAGATAGGGACGCGGCCTGTGATTGATGCCTATGATTATGCCATGGCTAATAGGAGTGTAAACGTTGGAAGTTACGTTGTAGGGTTGGATTTGCTATGCGCGTATTGGAATGCTGATGCTGGGGGCGAGGAGATGCCGAAATGGTTAGCATCCAAAAATTTGAATTGGAGTTTACATGGGGGGGGGGGAATTGGGAAGAGCAGAAGGCGTCAAGGTGACCTATTTGACTCGTGCCTGACGATGGATGAGTTTCAGAGTAAATTTCTAGCTATCTATCCCTCTTTGTCGTTTTATGATAGTAGTCCCAAAACTAACCATACTTGCTGTCATCTACAGTATCATGAATATATTAAGCATGGATGTCACATTGGGTTTAGTTATGATGCTTGGTTGGCACGGCAGGGAATATGTTACAATGTGTATCAGGCTGGAGTCACATGTCATCCATCCATTGGTCGACATTAATGATCCGTCGAATAAGACGACAGGGTGTCGTGAGCATGTTTCGGTTTGTGGGGACTAGGCTTCGTGCTGTTGAGGAAGGGTTTGAGCCGCCCTAACTCATATGACGTCGTACAGTAGGTTTTATCTATCAAACCGTGGAGCAATTGACCCAAGGAATCCCTCAAAAGAGTCAAGCTTCAAATCCTCTTTTTTTTTGATTCGTAACCCGAGTAATGGGAAATGGAACTTCCTTTTTCAATCCACCCTGGATAAGATTAGGTGGGTATTTACCAATTTTCAACTAAAGGCAATAATTATAACTGTACCCAACGGCCTAAAAGATTAAACACACAATTACCCTAAGTATATTGAACGAGCCCCACTTACCGAATATCGGCACAAACACCCCAAAGTAACCCTGAAGTAGCAAATTAACAAAGGCGGTTTCCTTTCAATTTCAGCTCACAATACTTTCTTCGGCTTTATCTCAATTTTTAACAAATGTGGGTAAAGAATAAGCTTACAGCGTTCGGTTAAACCACATTCAATCTAATGTCGAACTTCACGCGGCGAACCGCTTTGCTTATCATACATGTATATACAAGGGCAACCACTTGCCTTGATTTCACAAATTTTTAAAACAAATTACGCGGGAACAATTTAAAACCACTACGAAACGCTACATCAGTCCCACCAAATTTAGTGACACCGGAACAAATATGAAGATGTTGCTAAATTTCATTTACTTCAGGTACAAAGGGTTTCAACAAAACGACATTAAAAATACACCCCCCCCCCCCCCCGAATACTTCCGTCTGGCTGTACTGCAACTTGGTACGAGTTGTTGTTGAACTCCTTAATAATTCGATATGGGCCTTCATATAGCATAAACAATTGTTTTATCGTGCGATTATCCGCTGATGAGATATTATTAGCTTTTACCCATACCAAATCACCCACTTTTAATGAAGTGCTCACTCGCGGTGAACATTTTTTATACCTTTCAATCCGCCGGGTTGCCTTACTAAGTAGGGCTTCTCGGGTTAGTTGTATTTTAATTTCCCGCGGGCAGTTTTCGCGTTCCGGAACTTGAAGTATTGGTTCTAAATTCGTGGTAGGTTTTTTTCCGTATTGTAATTCATAGGGGGTAAAACCGGTACTACTGTGCGAAACCACATTAAGTAGCGTATTAAGTTTAGGAATCCACTGCATCCACGCGGTATGCTTTTCGTGGCAGTATGTTCGTAATATCCTACCGATTTCCCTCATTACGCGTTCAGTCGGATTCCCTTGGGGGTAACAAATGGAACAATAAACCGTTTTTATCCCTAATTCACTTAAAGTCTTTACCCAGAGTCGGCTAGTAAATTGGGTACCATGATCCGCCAAAATCCGCCGCGGTTTTAAAATGTTGGTAAAATAATCCTTTTGAAGGCGATTTAGAATACTCCGGGTGGTCGCAGTTTTTAAAGGATAGAGTCTTACAAATTTCGAGAACGCATTCAACACTACAAGTAGGAAACACACACCCCCTGTGGATCGTGGTAACGGACCAAATAAGTCCACGGTAACTAAATCTTTATCATCCTCCGGGACAATAGCTAACCTTGGACTACGAATTGGACAAGAGGACACCTTCGCACGTTGGCATATCGAACAGCTACTATCGAATGCTACTACTTTATTTACGTAACGCCGAAGATTTTCCACGATGAAATATTCTGATATGGCAAAAAACGTTTTCTCGGAACCTATATGACCAAAAGCTTCATGGAAGGATTTAATAATTGTTACGATCATGGATTTTGGAATGTAGGCTTTCCATTCGCGGTGTGCCAAATATCTCGCGCGCAAAATGCCATTAAACAACATAAATTTCAAAGCCTGAGGTGGTGTGGTAGTGACCTGTTATCAGTTAACTGTGCTACAATAACCCGAATACGCGGATCATCTTGCTGTTTTATTACAAATCCTCGCATTTCCTTCAGAAACGGGCGATCTAACTGGACGTCAACTGCTGCTATCACAATTTGTTTGCCAATTTTTAAGATCGATTGGTCCGAACTGACGGGGTACCTGGACAACACGTCGGCCTTTTTATTTTGTTTTCCCGGAATGTGTTTGATTTCAATACAGAACTGTTGCAAAAACATTACCCATCGCGCTAATCGTGCATTTAAAAGTTTACATTTTTGTAAGAACGATAACGCTTTATGGTCTGTCAACACGGTAATTGTACGCCCTAATAAAAGAATTCTCCACTTGCTTAGTGCCCAAACTATAGATAAAGCTTCCCGTTCTGTGGTCGTATAATTTACTTCAGCCTTCGAGAGCATGCGGCTGAGAAACGCGACATCTAACTCCTCTCCTTTCTCATCTTTCTGATACAATCGCGCCCCGATACCGATATCGGACGCATCGGTTTCAATATAGAATTTTTTTGACAAATTTGGATGATATACCCTAACGATTTGGGCAAACTCCGCTTTTACTGAAACAAAGGCAGCTTCGGTGGCTTGATCCCATTTCCATTTTTGACCCTTTCGCAACAACACCGTTAATGGCGCGGTCCGCTGCGCAAAAGAAGCACAAAAATTTCGATCATAATTGCACAAACCGAGAAATCCGCGAAGCTGTTTTGGGTTCAAAGGGCGCGGAAATCTTTCAATAGCCGAAACTTTCTCCGGATCCGGTTCGACACCTAATGGCGTTATTATATGTCCCAAAAATTTTACTGTAGGTTGTAAAAACGAACATTTATGCGGATTAATAGTCATACCGGAGTAAAGGGGCTAGGGGGATTCCAGCGCAACTTCCGGCCAAATTACATGTAATTTCCCATAAGGAATTCTAAGGTTCGTTTGGGCTTTTTTTGAGCACTGCGCCTTTGCGCAGGCGTCATTTGGACGCCATCTTGGAATCCTCAAGTTCTTGGTATCCTCAAGTTCTTGGAATCCTCAAGTTCTCGGTATCCTCAAGTTCTTGGAATCCTCAACTTCGACCCCTTCGTACCCTGAAAAATTTTTTTAAATGGAACGGATTCGAACCGCCAACCATCGGATTACAAGTCCTATAGCATAACCACTAGGCTAACTAGACTTGTATGATATAATGCTTCGATAGTTGTATTTATAACGAACCTCTAAATATTATTAAATCATAGATATATTAAATGGTACGGAGGTGCCATCTATTGGCGTCGTAATGCATATAGAGGTATATTTTCAATCGACTCCCTCTATTAGATTGATGTGACATATAGGTATAGGGTAGGAAATTGTAATTTCAGGAGACAGGTGCGAGGACCCTCATTCTAACCTATAATTCCATCTCGGAGGTAGGTTCCCTATAACCAGAACAGGAGTGGGCAGGGAAAAAACAACAAACAAAATGTAGGGTGTTTTTATTTACAGCGGAAATAGTGATTTGAAGTTTATTATTACAATTAAAGCGCTTACTCTACTTACATAAAATTTGCGTCGAAGAGGACCGACGACGGCAACGCCCCTATTTTTTTTTTGGATGACAGCATTGTTATTCATACCTAACTGTAAATTCTCCATTTGGTCGAGGCCGTTCTACAAATAGACTCTTAAAATGTATAATATGTCTTAGCGGAATATTTACAAGGATTTTAAGGTGGTTGAAGCTGCCGTTGAAGCTACGTGCGGTGCGATGTGGAGTCATGGTGTTTTTATAGAAAGAAAATAACCGCGTTTGGACGGGATGCTGCAATCTTGCTATAATGCGATACTGTTTAATTATAGCATCAGCTTTTGATGGTAGGGGCGGTAGGGGGACCGTATGAGCTATTTCATAGGAACGATAGCTACCTCCCCTATCGAATGGAGCTACCCCTTAGGCCTACCGACTACAGCATAGCTCCAGGTTTATAGTTCGTGGGAATTTTCCATGGTTAGGGACCAAGACGTATGAACTACCCCGTAGTTTTATGTAGTACCCTGTTGGGTGGGTTTAAGACGTTAAAGTTATCCTCCTAATTTTATAAAGAGAAAAAAAATAGCAACACGCGCGGATTTCATTATTCACTTGGTATGGGAAGTTGCAATCTTGCGATAGTGTTTATTTATAGCGAATGTTGTGATAAGGTACTTTTTATACCATTTCATTTCCATATTAGTACCGGTACCTATGGGGGTTTTTTATTGTGTCTGAATGCGTAAAGTTCGAAAATCTGCCTTAAAAAGGCGCGAAATATTGTGATTGGAAATGTGTATAAATTCGACGTTCCGCAGTATTTAAAAACGGCGTGCATCCTCAATCCGATTTCAATAAGTGTGTATGTGGATGTGGCTGCTTATATACCTCAGGTAAGCCTTTTTTCAATTTTTTAGTTGCTTATAATTTACTTTTCTTAGGGAGACGTGTCCTTGCGCGCATAATTTGCAGTTTAATGAAAAGCGTGACATTTTATTGTATATGGAACCCTTCTTTGTCGATTATTTTATATGGCTGTTCGCAAATAATCGTCTACATCAGAGTTGGATCGTAAGTATCAAAATTATTTTGTAATAAAAAGCCTACATTGATATCTTTTTTAGACGATATCAAACTCCAATGGAGGATTGTCTTCAAGGATGATTATTAGAAGGCATAAGGGAAAATCGCTAAGAGAAAGGTGACAAGGCATATTTCCTGCCTGTGCCTATAGCATAATTACGTAATCGTTAAATAGTAAAATGAACATTTAGCTGCGTATATTCTAGAAGAGGAACAAGTTACCGAATTATCGATCTACCTTGTATAGCTTTGGTTAAATTATTATTGGTTAGATACACCTCTTTCCATGACCACCCAGGAGGCAATAAATTCGCACTAGAAATAATGCAATTTATTGGAGATGTTTACGGCCTCGTTATAGGATTCCCCATTAGATATTTCTCTACACAGGGTGTATAAAAAATAACTAATAGGCCTACCTTTTTAATAGTACTGCTTGTGCAACAATGAAATCTTAAATTTATACAAGAATTTACTATTTTTAGCTTTATACAGGGGTAGTTTGCTAATAACCTTTAGTCTAAGAATATTCCTAAAATAATATCCTAATTTGTATACAAATTTCCTAGGATTTTGACAATTTGTAACTAATTCATCAAAAATCACAACCTTAATCAACTTCCATCTGTTCAACATCTTGAGGCTTACTGATAGCATAATGGCCCCACGGTAGAGTGTTAAATGAGTCAGGAATCAGGTATCTCTTATCATCCTCAAGACTTAGAGCAATTTTCGACTGCGTTATGGAATAAACTTGATGTTTATCCGTACGAATCAAATTTTGAGATGTAGTTTTGCGCTTATAGGTCTCCAGACACTCCACATAATCATCAAAGGTAATTTTAGTTTCTACTACACTTTTCTTTATCCCCTTTGCCTTCTTAGTCAAACCATAATTTTTAATAATCGTAGCAATTTCATCCTCATCATACTCCTCCGCTTCCAATTTCTGTTGTAGTTTTATTAAATCGTCCTTAGTGGATAATACTTTAGTGGTGTACAGTTTCGATCGTAATCCTACATAATCGGTCATTATCTGTCCATTATTTTCATCTTTCATCATGCCCAACACTTTCTTATTTACAAGGGGTATGCCATATGGGTTATTGGGGTCATAATCGCTAGTATCGTAATATTTAAAACAGTCGCTTTTTATAGCCATATAAGGGTCTTGTTCACGAATTTCGTAAATTAAGCTGTCCGTATCTGTGTAAAGAACAGTACAGTTATCTCCAAATCTATCCATCATGTAGTCATAATGGAAGCTGTAGATGGTCGTCTTGGCTAGATCAAGAATGGCTTGGCCAACGTATATAGGCTTATTTAAATAAATTTCAAGCTTATTCAATTCTACAGCTACCAAGTTTTCGTTAAAAATGGCGCAAGATTTAAATTCCGGTTTCGCAATGTATGATTCTGCGCCGTAACGTCCTTTCCATTGGGATAGTAATTTGATATTAACCCGTTTTCTGACATTTTCCATAGTCTTCCCAAAGACTGCGTTATTCATCAACTTAAACAAGTTCTTCTCAAATTCATTCTTGGCTTTTTTTCTTAGTTCTGTATTAAGGTCAATGTAGGACTTTAGCCAAGGGGACTGTTTAAATTTGAGTACCCTATGTACTTTGGAGAGAATTAGACCATGGGCTAATGCTTGCTTCAAGGCTCGATAGTGGATGACGTATTTTTCTTTATTATTTAAGGTCGCCATGAGTTTTGAAATTTCCGCAGCTTCAGTTGGCGGTTTCATAGTCTTCGGGTTGATGTGTAATGCACAGAACGGTAAATCCGTGTGAGCGTCATGCAAATGCTGTGGATACTCCAAATCAACTTCTAGAATGTAGCCTTCATCTGCATCATCCGGAATCGTAGTGATATCGATGTTGGAGTCTACCCATTCAAAGCCTCCATATGGAAGATATTGACTCATACTCCAGCCATACTGGTTATTGATATCGTTGTACATTAGATAGACATCCGGTTTCGTTGAATCATATTTGGACATATATTTGTTGTTTGCATGAGCTCTTCTTTTAGAGCAGACTTGACTTAACCCTCCACGAATACCCCGCTCGACAAAGAGAAACATATCCTGGTCGGTAAGGAGTTCCAGCTCTTGTCGCGTGTATTTCAACATGGCATCCCAAGTAAAGCCTGGTAGTGTAAAATAGTGGGCCGGATCTAAATCATAGGTACTAATACAGCTTGATCTAAACTGTTCAAAGACATCTGCAAGGAGTAGAATATCAGTCTTCATGTACAAGTCAACATATTGACCCAAGTTGCTGCAGTTAAATCTACTCCACACCTCCTGAGCTCTACGATACATTCTTCTGGGACAGGGCTTATCTTCCAATTTATTGTAAAACGCATCTTGAGGAGGCAGACACAGCTCATCGAAACGGTCGAACGAGTCGAAGTAATCATACGGCATAATACCCTTCTTAGTTAAAATATTAAATTGATCTTCAGGTAGTGTAGAGAATTGTGACTTTAGGAAAGTTCGTTAGAGCTGATGATAATTTATCTAACGATGATGCCATAAACCGGAAGCTGTCTATAAATCTAAAGCATATGCGTGACTCGTTGATGTGTTTGGTAAAAGAAATATATTTCTCCTTGGTTATAGGGAGCAAGTCGATCTTGCCGTCCATTCTAGTGGCAATATCTGTTACAACAAAGTGAGCATCATATCCACTCAAGTTGTGGAACACCACCGGAATTGTATGAGTGTCCTGGTAGTTGACGTTGCATCCCTCACATGCCGCTCCGCGGAAGTTGTTCTCCGGGATAAGGTGATTGTGATCTCGAACTTTCTTTTGACCAGATTTAAATGACTGTTCACAAATATGGCAGTGCGTTGCTGCTTGAAATTCAAGTTCCTGCTGTGGTGTCATATGCATCTTGTAGGGGCAAAGAAACACCGTAGAGACATCTTCCGCAAGCTTATTCATCTCGTCAGCAAACCATCGCATACAGTCTTCACCGCGGTAGCTGTTGTAGAACGAAAGAGATTCATCGTATGAGCACTTGAAGTAGTATCCCACAGCTGCTGGAATATGTTGTTGGTATGCAGTCTTTTTTGTGCTAGGTTTCAGAACGCTCTCGAGATCTGCATATACGACAAAGGGGGCTTTTATTTTATTTTTAAAATTTTTAAACTTCAACATCTTTTTTTCCTCTGTAGGCATCTTGATGGCTGTATCATTCTTTTGTATGCAATCCTTAATATGCTTATGTAATTTATCTTCAGAACGGTAAAAATGTAGACATCTATCGCAAATATACTTTTGCCTTTTTTCTTTGCTTAACTGCTTCGATACTAGCCGTGAAAGATTTTTTATCCAAACATAATGGAACTTGGTCGATTGTTCGTAGCAGTCTTGCACTAAAAGCAGGTTCACATGTTTATCCCTCTTTTCCTTCGTTAGGTAGGTAGGCAACGTATTAAATTGGTCTTTTTTCTCCTTCTTCAGAATATACACGTTAATGGAGATGTTGTTTTGTTTTTCAAAGTTCGGAATTTGTCGCATAGTCATCGGAAACTGGATCCCTTTTAGCTTGAGCACGGAAGAGTAGTGAGGGTATTTGGATATTCTTTGAGGATGTTTATCAACAGGATACAACGCTGAAACCACCGCCCACGCAAAGCACGCATTGTCATCGTTCTTAACGTTGATACAAGCTTCTTTTCTCTTAATCAGGACAGGTAACTCAATATATGAAGAGCCAAGTTGAGGTGTAAATTTGTTAATGTTCACTCCTAAATTAACAACGGCACTAAGTCCCCAACCACTATCACGTTCTTGAAATTCCGATAATTTCTTCATTATTGGTTTCTCAACCTTCTCCTTAAACCACTCATCTATGTTAGTATCCCTATATATTGCCGCATTTGATGTTGTAAAGTACTTATACTCATTAAGCATCTTTTCACCTTGAGTAATCACAAATTCCCCGCAAAAAATCGCATTTATTTTCACAGCCTCATCTTGCTTCAACGCGTTATGAATTCGGCTTTTGAAGATGGTCTTACAATCCATTAAGAAGTTGCCGGGGTCTTTATGTTTAAGATTAGTGATAACTCCAGTTCGTATTCTATTGCTAAAAGCCGAAATGGAGTCATCCCAATGCACGCGATCTTTTGCGGTTTCTTTTCTATTACTAAAAGCCGAAGTGGAGGTTCCTTTATTCAAAGATATACCCAAGCCTCTCCTTTGTTCTAATTTAAAGTGTTTACGCATCGATTTAATATTACGTAAACAAGCCTCAAGATGTTGCCTTTCACCTATGGATAATGACCTACGCATCGAATCTTGAATCCTACGTCTAGCCTTATCACACTTAATTATCCCTTGCCTCACGGTTTTGCCACTATACTTAGTTCTAAGCACACTTAAAATACTTGCAATCTGTTTTACTAAATCGGTAAACATCTTGCACGTCTAAAAGCCCAAAATACTAAATAATAAAAGCAATATTAATAACAAAACTCACCTATAGATATAATACGTCTAAGAAAATACACACTAACAGATAAAATACGACTAATAAAATTCGCACCAACAGATACAATACGACTGATCTCAACGAATGATCGAATTGGAATGGGAAAAATCTGAATAATGTATCGCATATATAGCGAACTCCTCCTAGATACCACCATTGAATAAAAATAGTGTTTTTATTCAATGATACCACTCAACGTTACGATAAATTCGATAATAAATGTATAGGGAGTTGCGAAAGTTATATAGGTTGGTATAAGCAAATTCTATTTATAGGTCATTAATCTATTTATAGGTATATTAGGAATAAAAACAATTTATGCAAAACGTGTTTTATTAAGGGTATCTAAACATTACGGCGTTATTTACTATACCGTGATTTGTGCAATTGCATTTTTCAAACAATTTTTCGGACTCCTCGTTGGAACAAAATGCTGAAAATTCAGTAACGCCAATGATGTGAGTCACAAGTTCGGCGGCATATCCTCTTCTTCGATACTCCGGTAAAGTATAGACGTAATTCAGCATCTTAAGATTTTTATGAATATCTAGAGGATCGAAGTTCATTCTTGATATTAGCGCAAATGCTGCAGGTTTCGAATTCAGGTACCTAATGTAGCAGTAGACGCCCTGATCGATGTACCACTGATAGAGAAAAACATCATCTATCTTTAAACGCTTTATCTCCTTAACTGCTTCTTTACCTCGAAATAATCGTATATTCGTCATCTTCTGAACTGAAGACGTATATCACTCCACATCTATATTTATATGGGTAGGTATGTAATAACGGAAGCAGCATTCGGACTGTTTCTTATCAAAAAGCAACTCATTCACTTTTATTTTAAGAACCTTGCATTTATGCTTCCGCGCAGAAGATTCTAGAACAAGCAATTCTATAATTATCATCATTTTTCTAGAACCATAACGGAAGCAGCATCCCGCTCCCAATCACATTTTTTTCTAGAAGAATGAATAAATAGAATTACAGCATCCGCTCTCCCAATCATCAAACCTTGTGTAGCTATTTTTAATGAGGTTTTCCTGTTTTTATCGCACTTGACGACTGAAACCCGTTAGAGTAGGAAATTTGATAATAAAATGGCATCGAAGTATAATTTTAAACTTTCGGCAGGTTTTTCCTGTTTTATCACACTTGACGACTGGAACCCCGTTAGAGTAGGAAATTTGATAATAAAATGACATCGATCTATAACTTATAATTTTATTATACATACTGAAGCTTTGCCATTACATCATTAACAATAATTGAGGGATTGTAATGTAATATTTCTTCTAAACACATTTTTCTGTAATATACTTCTATGCACAGCTGATTAATTAAGTATCTAGCATCTTCGTATACATCAGCGATAGGCGCGGTCTCCTTATTACTTCTTTTCAAGTCAACCATTTTATTGATAAATATCTGGTAAAAGGTAGCGAAGTTATAGGACCCTAGCTGTTGTAGTCTTGAGTTTATTGCATATTTCATGTTGAACAACTCCTCAATCTCGGTTCTATGCATGCAGCACGATTGATTAAATTGTCGAATATCGATGGTGGTTATAATTTTATCTGAATCATCGGTAAATTTCCAGTTATAAAGTAAGCCTAAAGTGTCACTTAATGGTTCATAGTAATCTTCATAGTTGACGTCTTCATAGATGAGGTCTTCAGCAGACCAACATTTTTCTGTTTTCTTTGATAGATATAGCTGTATTTCGGTATAGGGCTGCCATTTCAAAAGATTGTTCCAATCTTCAACAGTCAATATGACGCCGCAACCCTCGCTCTTGCAAGAGAGGCGTAAAACAGGTTCCTGATGAAAACAAGTGCTATAACCTATTTCAATATCCTTACTATCACTGAGAACGTATCGTACAGCACCAATTAACGTTTCCTTTGCCGCTTGACGATAAATTTCAGCTAATTCCTCTTCTAAATAACTATATGATGGTAATGATGATGATGCAGTAGCATCCAATGACGAACAGAACCAACAATTACACATGTTATCGCCTTCACTCTTGTAGTTAAACTAAATTATGGGAAAAAACTTATAGATCGGTATGAATCAATAGCGTAGTGGAGAGGGAAACAGCATGATGTGATTTAAGAACCTTAGCCTCCTTACCGGCAGGTTTGTCCTCTAGGAATCAGCCATCTTGCTAACTAATACAATGACCTTGCCTACCAGGTCCAACGGGTATGTCAACTAGTCCAGGTGGTTTGTCATCAGCTTGTCAACGGGTTGTCTGTTCATATCGGTACCAAACCGGTTCAAAGCTGTTCAATAGCGGATCAACATCGGTTCAGAGGCGGTTCAAAGCAGTTCGAAAGCGGTTCAGAAGCGGTTCAAAGCAGTTCGAAAGCGGTTCAGAGGCGGTTCGAAACCGGTTCAAAGCAGTTCGAAAGCGGTTCAAAGCAGTTCAGAGGCGGTTCAAAGCAGTTCAGAGGCGGTTCAAAGCAGTTCGAAAGCGGTTCAAAGCAGTTCGAAAGCGGTTCAAGGCGGTTCAAAGCAGTTCGAAAGCTGTTCAATAGCGGGTCAACATCGGTTCAGAGGCGGTTCAAAGCGGTCCAATATCGGTTCAAAGCAGTTCTAAAGCAGTTCGAAAGCGGTTCATATCGGTACAAAAAACGGTTCAAAGCAGTTCAAAAGCGGTCCAACGGCTTTTTCATCTGATCCAAGGGCTCTACCTATCTGATCTAACGGCTTTGCCAACTGTTCCAGCGGGGTTTGCTAACTGACCTAAAGGAGGTGTGATCCTTTTAATTCCCATAGCTCGCTTTTCCGTAAAGACATAAAGGGGTTCAGAACAGAGGACAGAAGCCATTTGGTGTTGTGTTGTCGAGAAGAGCAGCCCTTCAACGATGTCTAAAGCGTGTAATTGGGGAAGACCTTGTAACTGTAGCGACTGTCGACCTGAGCTAAAGGAAAAATGTGAAATTTGCTGCGAAAAAGAAGGATACCGCGTTGGAAGTACTTTAAGAAAAGACAGAAAGGGGATAAAGTGCTATGACTTTGAAACTTGTTGTCAACAATGCTATCAGGAAAATTATGGGGAGAGAGAAGAACGAATCTTTAACATGATGCTGCAAATTCTCGAGGATTCGATTAAAAATCCTCCCAAAAAGCCTCAACCTGACCCTGTCTACGTTACCGAGCGAAAAGAAATTAAAGAGGTGTTGTGCAGATTATTCGGAAAAGAACTGTATATGTGTGAAGATGATAGATGTCGACGCAGAATACTGCAAATTCTTGATAAACTTAAAGTGAAGATTGTTTGGGAAAACAAGAACGGCGGGAAATTTGAATATGAAAGTGATGAAATTGGATACGATCATACGACTGATTGGTTTGAACAGTATATTTTACCTGAGATAATAAAGAAAATAGCGGGACCTATTTGGGTTAAAACATTGCAAATTTCCCCTACATATAGATTACCTAAGGTCGTATATGTAACAAAGGGTTAAGTTCTCCGTAGAGAATGGTATAGAAAACATTTATAGTGAGGCTGATAATTTTTGCAAGAGACTACACTTCAAATTATTCTACGAAACTGTTAAAGTCGCTAAAGGTTGGTAATCCTATATACCTTGAGGATCTATTAGGAGAACCTATAATGGGGACACTTCGATGCTGAAGAAATGTAGAAAACAGCCCATCCGAGAAAGTTTTAAGGCGTAAGGAGACAGTTAGTCGTTTACTGTAGCAATACTGATATCAATTGAACTTTGTAATGCATTTCCTTTCATAATAAATATGTTTACAAAATAATACATTGTAAATGCATACAATGTGTTTTATTCAATAAGTCAAAGTTCGACTATTTATATTTATAAATCGAAAAGGATGCGAATTATCTGTTTATCGTTAAGGACGCAAAAAGGGCTCCGCATATTAACTGGCGAAGTATAATTGGAAACATGTAGGATGGCGTATGACCATGCTCCCATTTAATTCCATGATGGTTATGGATTAGCCAGGTAGCTTGACGTTGTACCTAAGCCACCTGCTTTCCATTAATTGTAAGCTCTTTCAGTAAATCCGGAGCGCTTTTACGCAAATACTATTCAAATATTATTCAGTATAAAGCGGCCACATCATCCAATGCAATTTTATAGATAACGCGCTTCTTCGGTTCTATTGTTATCAATATGACACCTTTGACTTAAACGCCTACAAGTTCTTACGGTTTCCTGTTAGTCTTGCACCTATATCCTCGAGTCTAACTATCATGTCCCGAAAAATTTCTAGAAAGAATTTATGCTTTTCCTATTAAAACAATGCAACTATAGGTGTCCTTGAGTCGTAATCTTAAGCTAATTATTTCATCAGCTACGCTTTACGAAATTATCAATGGCGGCAGCTCGTGAGTAAATAGAATATAGGTATCGTTAAACTTTAGTTATAACAAAATTTAAAATCTACTCATCTCCAGGGCATAACGATAGTCGATGTAGTGAAACAGCCGGCTTTTGAATAGGTTGAGGTAATACTCAAAAGGTGTATGGAATTGGTCAATGAAACGAAAAGTATGTATTCAAGTTTATCGTATCACCTTCAAAGTAGACCTCCTTCTAAAATAATACACTACCTATGCGCATACTAATTTTTGAAGGTCTTCAGACTTCGGGAACCCCCCCGCAACGTACGCATTTTCAAAACAAATAGGGTGCTTTGATCGATAATAATACAAATCTATCACCGGCCTGTACCAAATGTTTTACCTATATAATATCACGTTCTATAGAGGTATGGCGATATTGAATATAATGAGTGAAGGATGTAAATTTTTATTGTATGTTTATCTGCATACCCCTTTGTATCAAGCTTCCTATGACATCGTTTGTCATAGCTGTACAATCTGTACAGGTTTCCTGGCTAAATGGATAGCAATAAATAAAACTCCTCTTCGAAATCGTTTGATAGCCATTTGTTACGAGGATGGCGGGTAAGAATGACCTCTTTTCTATTTTTAATCAAACTTAATGTATGTAATTTTTCAGCTCAAGGTGCGGCCATCATCTTCGGGCCATTACAAACGGCCTATGGTAAATACACCACACATCTATCACACGTTTAACCATATATTTGTAGAACGAGAACTACGTAACTTCATAAAAGAAAAATATGCATCTGTAAGTACTTTTCATGCATCATACCGTATTTTAATTAGCTCTTATTTAGGAAAATGTTGCTATTTTACGGGGTCGGGGGGTAATCCCCGACTCCGTAAAGATAGAGGAAAGCCTGTTTAGGAGTAAGAGGTTCCAGGTCTTTAAAGACCTGGAACTCCAAAACACCTACTGGGTGTTCTATGTAAGTGTTATCATTTCAATTATAATGTATACTTCAATGAATATTTTTTTCCAGAATTAATAAACCTGTAAAATTTTGTTCTGTTTTTCTTATCCGCCCCACTGCATAGGATTATGATTGTATCCGTGTTCTAAGCTCTTACCTAAAATAATAAGATGTAGTGGTTAGGTACTTATCCATAATGCTATACGGTGTTATCCTTTCTCTCGTAAAAGTCTTAAGGTGCCAGAAGCATCTCTATCCTAGTTTGGAATTCAGAAGCTTGCCTTATCACAGATATTATCAGCACATAAACTTAGTTCCCAAGAAAAATTGCGAAAACTTGTGAAACTTTAAACAGCAGCGAAATCTATAGCATTACATTAACTCGAGCTATAAAAAATTTATATCCTATAACTTTGATTGCTAGAATTAATAACACATCTGTTTTAAATCGTACGCTTACACGTATTATATATGAAGGTACTGCTCAAAGTGTATCAATTTGATTTAAGAAGCGTGTCGTATCATAGATATTAACAGTACATAAAGTTAGCTTCCTTTCTCCCGTAAACAAGTCTTGAGGCACCTCCTCCCACCCAACGTCCATCTCTATCCTGTTCGGGATTAAGAAGCCTGCCTTAGCACGGGTATTATCACCATATAAACTTAAATCCAAGAAAAATTAACAAAATTTGTGAGAGTTTATATAACAGCACTATTCTAACTAGAGTAATAAAAATTTATATCCTAGCACTTTGATTGCAGGAATTAATAACACATCTGTTTTAAATCGTATGCTTACACGTATTATGAAGGTGCTGCCCCAAGTGTATCAATTTGATTTAAGAAGCTTGCCTTATCACAGGTATTATCGACACATAAACTATGATTCAAGAAAAATATTGATTTAGCCCCATACGAAACTTTTCTTAATAGCTGTAATTGATATGAAGGTTATATGATAAGCCTTTTCTTAATATAGATATAGCTAAAGTTGGTGTAATACATAATATTCACAATCTTATCGTTTGATAGCCATTTGTTACGAGCATGGCGGGTAAGAATGACCTCTTTTCTATTTTTCATCAAACTTAATGTATGTAATTTTTCAGCTCAAGGTGCGGCCATCATCTTCGGGCCATTACAAACGGCCTATGGTAAACATCACACGTTTAACCATATATTTGTAGAACGAGAACTACGAGAATGGATACAACAAAAATATGCATCTGTAAGTACTTTTCATGCATCATACCGTATTTTAATTAGCTCTTATTTAGGACAATGTAGCAATTCTACGGGGTCGGGGAGTGATCCCCGACTCCGTACTGATAGAGGACGGTAGCTTCCTGGGGCGGAGGTTCCAGGTCTTTAAGGACCTGGAACTTCCAAACACGTATTGAGTGTTTTATGTAAGTGTTATCATTTCAATTATAATGTATACTTCAATGAATATTTTTTTTCCAGAATTAATAAACCTGTTAAATTTTGTTCTGTTTTTCTTATCCGCCCCACTGCATAGATTATGATTGTATCCGTGTTCTAAGCTCTTACCTAAAATAATAAGATGCAGTGGTTAGGTATTTATCCATAATGCTATACGGTGTTATCCTTTCTCTCGTAAAAAGTCTTAAGGCGCCAGAAGCATCTCTATCCTAGTTTGGAATTAAGAAGCTTGCCTTATCACAGATATTATCAGCACATAAACTTAGTTCCCAAGAAAAATTGCGAAAACTTGTGAAACTTTAAACAGCAGCGAAATCTATAGCAATACATTAACTCGAGCTATAAAAAATTTATATCCTATAACTTTGATTGCTAGAATTAATAACACATCTGTTTTAAATCGTACGCTTACACGTATTATGAAGGTACTGCTCAAGTGTATCAATTTGATTTAAGAAGCGTGTCGTATCACAGATATTAACAGTACATAAAGTTAGCTTCCTTTCTCCCGTAAACAAGTCTTGAGGCACCTCCTCCCACCCAACGTCCATCTCTATCCTGTTTGGGATTAAGAAGTCTGCCTTAGCACGGGTATTATCACCATATAAACTTAAATCCAAGAAAAATTATCAAAATTTGTGAGAGTTTATATAACAGCACTATTCTAACTAGAGTAATAAAAATTTATATCCTAGCACTTTGATTGCAGGAATTAATAACACATCTGTTTTAAATCGTATGCTTACACGTATTATGAAGGTGCTGCCCCAAGTGTATCAATTTGATTTAAGAAGCTTGCCTTATCACAGGTATTATCGACACATAAACTATGATTCAAGAAAAATATTGATTTAGCCCCATACGAAACTTTTCTTAATAGCTGTAATTGATATGAAGGTTATATGATAAGCCTTTTCTTAATATAGATATAGCTAAAGTTGGTGTAATACATAATATTCACAATGTTATCTTATTTATCGCA